>NW_022280035.1:8637297-8647188 GCF_004355925.1 Anarrhichthys ocellatus | reverse complement strand
TATATATATATATATACACACACACACACACACACACACACACACACACACTGTATATAGGTTGTCCTGATCAAGTTGTAAAGCCAAAGACAAAACTCCATTTTGTGTAATCAGAATTTGAATCATTTTTTTTTTTTTAAACCTTTAAAATTTAAGGTATCAACTGAAAGGACCCAGTACCAAGAGGCCTACTATTGAATCATCTCCAGTCAAATGGTACCTGCCATCGTGGGTCGGTGTTCAAGTAGCGGTGATTAGCTAGCCAGTAGGATACACACACAGCTTCAATTGACATGATGGGTGTCAATTGAAGTACTCTATTTGTATCACTATTAATTTAAGGATACTATTACCATAATGTTTTAAACTGGTCCACTTACCCACCCAGCCCTAGTTATAGGGAAACAAGGGAGAAACCTCAAGAGGAAGAACAGAAGAGGGATCCTTCTTCCATGGAGGGCAGAGATCCAGTAGATGGCATGTGTACAAAACAAAACAGAAATAAGAAGTTGTTCCTAGTTGCAACACGAGAACATCATTATTTCAAAAAAGTAATACATTCTGCACAATAAAGTTGCTATACAGCAACTTAAATTCATCATCCATCAGAATCCACGACACTCTGACAAGCACAGCATCACCCAACAACATACTGAACCCTTCAGATCCTTTTACAGACTTAATGTATCATCCTTCAACTTTGTGCTTTTTCTTACAGACACAAACCTCATAGGGTTAAAATCATATTTTCTTCTATTTTTCTCTCTTTAAATACAAACAAAGGAATTTCTTATTCACATGTATACAGTGAGTAAACACTTTTTATCAAAATCCAGCTTTTTAATGACTTACAAGGTTTGAGAAAAATGAATCAATACTCAAATGTTAATTACATCGTGTAATGACAATATGCATGCAAATATCCCCTTTGATGAAAATGAAGCTTAGGCAACGCATTGTTCCACATCCATGAGTCTTAATCGAAATGTCCTTAAAGCTAATTGATGCAAAACTGGCCTGTTGGACTAATTTGAATAAAATGAAGCTACATGGTGGTGGAGGCCCGAAAGAGTTGGAAATGATTCAACACCATTTTCACTGGCACATAGACAAAAACAATTATTGAGCGGCTTTGTGTTGAACTAAGGGATAGCGAGCTGAAAGGTCACTCGTTCAATCATTGCAACTTTCACCAGCAGTCCTGGTGCATGGTCTGTGCATACAGCCTTAAGTAAATCTCTGGATGCGGTCAGTCAGCGAAATGGCTTGATTATATTTATTAATATTGAAATGTGTGTTTGATTACGGATAAAAATCTTAAGCTTCTATTGATTAGCAATAACCATTTAGTTCTTGACCCTAAACAGGTTTTTGCTGTTCGGGGTCACCATGCTAATATGCTCTCAAGAGAACGCAAACATGCTGATGTTTAGCAGATTTAATGTTGAACATATTAGCATGTTACCATTTCCTAATCGGCACTAAAAAAAAATGTGCTTTTCTCAAATCTGGCTTGACATTTCATATACAGTATGTTCAGAAACACATCTTCATGTTTTTCTGTCTCTGCTGGATGTGTTCGTAAGCAATCGGTTGCGAACACATTAGCTAAAGGATATTTAAACCTCTCCTTGCTGTTCTTGTAGCGAAAACAAATGCCATTGATCATTGCTGCAGATATGTTCAGTTTGATGTTTGAAATTCAACACATACTGTATGATTTATTCAATGTGAAATTTTATCCAGATTGCCTTATCAAATGTACTTGGAATGGAAAATGAGTGGTATTGTGACAAAGCCATAGACTATAAATCAAGTGAACGTCGTCCCCGTGACGTCACCCATTGCTTTATGGACCACGGTTTTGAAGCCTTGATTTCTTCCTATAACGGACAACACCGTGGTAGCAACCTGTCAATCACAAAGTCACCACTCCCGAAAGCATAGTCTGCTTTATCTACTATTTTGCTCTAAATAGGACCATACATTATAAAAATGAACATCATGCTGTTGTGTTACTTTCTTTTCTTCTTTACAATAATAACTACTTGGCTAATGTTAGGGTTGAATATAAAAATGGTACAAATCCATGTGGTTTTGCTTTGAAATCAAAGTTTTACTGCTGTGCGTGTACTAGAAGCTGCGATAATCATGGCCAATCACATTCATTTGTTCTCCTATAAACGGAACCATTTCTGCCTGTGGAGAATTTACTCAGAGGAAGCTTATAGCTCTTGCTGGACAGTTTGATTACGTCATGTTTTCCGTGCGTCATTGTGCAAGATTTTATGAATTAGCACATTAATCCAGACAATTACCATCTGTAGTTCATCTGCAGTTCAATACCACAGAGCCATACATTAAATGTGTTACGACCGGTGAACCACAAGAAAAGACTGGATTCGAATGTACGACCCAAAACACAGGTTAAGGTGTAGGTAAAACAATCTTCACTGGCAAGCAGAGATTCGGTACAGGAGAATGGAGTCAGATCAGGCAAACAAATCAGGTAGGAGTCAGGGAAAAATGAGCTCGACAAAAACAAGCAAAGATCAGAATTACCAGGAACATGAATACTAGTAGAATCGCTGGACTGCTTGACACAAAGGACTAAGACGAACTGACACAGAGACAGGTGGACACAGGGTTTAAGTACAGAGGGGAGGTGAAAGTGATTAGTCACAGGTGGGATCAATCAGGGCGAGGCAGACAATCACAGTGGCGGGAAAACACAAAGGCAGTAGCGAAGTGACCTTAAACCGCACGAGAGGAGGGAAGTAACACAAAATAAAAAAGGAAACGCTAACAAATGATAAAATAAGAAAAAATGTAACTTCGGAGACAGGACGAGACATGTCAAAAGGAAATCAGGATTTTAAATCTAATTTATATTTTTTGAATGTCCTGTGTTCTATTTCTGAAATTATGTTCAAAGTTTAATACAGATAGATAAGTCCAGGCGAAAATTGGCAAGAAGGCACGGTCTTGAGTCAGTTATTAGACAATTTTTCATGGAACTGTGTGAAGTATTTTGATTTAAAAGCAGCTCCACATGGATCTGCACCCTTTTATGTACCTGACCTCCCTCTGTCCTTTTTCCAACACCAGGCTCCTTGGATCCTCTGAACGATTCTTTTCACGCTCCCAGTTTAAGACTCAGAGATGATTCATTCTCCATAGTTGTCCCCAGACTGTAAATCAGTTCTCCTCTCACTATCAGGTCTTGGGCTTCTACAGCCACAACATCAATCTTTGTACCTCTGCTTTTGAGTCTACATATGCAAATGCTAACTTCATGCCTGATTTATTGTGTCTGAAATGATAAATATGCCTCTTTGTTATATGCATGAAATCAATAATTTCATTAATTTAACAATTTTATTTATTTTTAACATCTTTGGTTTTTTGTTTGAAAATATGCTTTAAAAAGAAATTGACTCGTGATTTGGTTTTTAATCCAACACATAGATACAGTATTTAATACCTGAAGATTTTATCACGATTTGTGGCAAAGACAACAGTGCTGACCAAGCAAACAGTGTTGGGGCCGAACACAGGATGTTACATGTGCGCAAGGCCGCCATTGGTTGGGATGGCATTATCAGTTTATGACACAGTGCAGAGCCGCAGCTATCAGCTAAGCAGTGAGGCACACTCGCATACACTAACATGGGGCGGGTGGAGGTTTGCTACAAAATAGGGATCCGTTTTTTCTCTTCTACACCCATTAGTATTTCATCAAACAGCATACTGTCTTTGCTTCTTACTCACTGTGTGTGCCTTCAAACAAATCAGTCGTCGCACAACACATCAACACATCATGGCTGCCGCTCTACAGAATAGGAGCATTGTTTGGAGCTATTTCATAGCTTTAAATGAAAACATTTCAAACTGTGATGTCTGTAGGAAGGCTGTTCGCAATTTGCGGCAACACCACCAATTTGTTTAAACACATAAAAAACACAAGAGATATCAGGGTATGTAGTAGTGCAATTTAAAAAGTGTTAATGCAACATTTTCAAATTGTTATTGGTCATCACTAGCTGTTTGTCTAGCAGACTGAAATGTGCCAGACAATATTCAGACATTCAAATAATATATTCAGCTCATTGGAACTTAATATAATAGATAGAATTGAACTAGAGCTGTATAATTAACTATGTTAATGGATTGAAAAAAAATATATAACTAAAACCGTGCTTATGAAAATGGCTGAATATAATAACACTGTTGTCTAACTGTGAAAGGAATAGTATTCCTATATTTGGGCTACACGTATCATAGGCTATAGGCCAAACTATTTTGGTATTTCAAGTGATTTTGTTAGAGCTCTGGAGACGACAAGAAGCCTTGCAGAAGCGATTGTAAAGGACCTTCAACCTTTCTCTAAGGTTAAAGATGAGGGATTTATACATTTTTTCATGTCCCTGGATCAGCACTCCAAGATTATACAAGTTTAATGGCAAGGAGAGAAGCAGCCATGTATGACGATTGCTGCTCAAAAGTGAAGAAATCTCTGAATAGTGCAAGCAGTGTGGTACTCACTTCAGACCTGTGGACACCAAGAGCCACAGATGCGAAGAATATGTATTTGCTGGCATATTAAGAGCGATCAAATTCAATTATTCGTGTTAGAATCATGATTTACTGAGACAGGGGTTTGATGTGTATTAACCAGGCAGGTATTTTGACCTTTTCCTCCTAATTTACTGTCAAAACCATTACAATGAGTGGTGTTGAAGAGCATCTGTGGTTGTCTGTGTAAATGTGCATTTATGTGTGGATGTTTTTCTATAAAAAGGTTTGGTGGAGATTCAGTGTACAAATTTAAATTCAATCAATTGTCTTCCCAATAGTAATAGGCTTGCACTCTGATAGACGAATAACACTGTCGCCATCAGATCAATTTGTTAATATCTTGCAGTTATTGTCATCTTCCGCTTTGTCTATGCATGTCACATACAGTAATTATACATGCCTGCTATGAACACTACACCTACAGAAAACCTCTGCATTGATGATGTGACTCATATAAAAACCATCATCACTCGGGCTAACCAGAAGCCATGGCTGACAGGGGAAGTGCATCGGCTGCTGAGGGCCAGAAACAACGCCTTCAGAGCCGGGGATGAAACTGGCCTGAGAAGAGCGAGAGCCGACCTGTCCCACGGCATCAGGAAAGCAAAACAGGAATACACGAATAAGATAACCAGTCACTTTAAAGTCAGCAGAGATACACGGAGCCTGTGGCAGGGCATTCAGACCCTTACGGACTACAAACCTGTGCCACAGATCTGCGACAGCAACATCTCTCTGCTAAACAACCTCAACAGCTTCTTTGCACGGTTTGAAACGCAAAACAGCACACGTCCACACAAGACTCCGCTCCCTCCCCACGATCAGGCTCTGTGCCTGTCTGCTGCCAGCGTGAAGAGGACACTCGCCACTATCAACACCCGCAAGGCAACAGGTCCAGACAACATCCCTGGTCGTGTGTTGAAGGACTGCGCAGAGGAGCTTAAGGATGTCTTCACGGATGTCTTTAATACTTCTCTGAGACAAGCTGTTGTACCATCATGCTTCAAGGCCACCATCATCATACCTGTGCCAAAGAAATCCACTCCGTCCTGCTTTAATGACTACCGTCCGGTGGCACTGGCCCCCATAATCATGAAGTGCTTTGAACGGCTAGTCATGTCACATATCAAATCCATTCTTCCCCCCACCCTGGACCCTTTCCAGTTTGCATACCGTGCCAAACGGTCCACGGAGGATGCAATCTGCTCTGCTCTCCACCCAGCCCTCACCCATCTGGACACAAAAGACTCATATGTGAGAATGCTGTTCATAGACTTTAGTTCAGCATTCAACACCATAATCCCACAAAAACTCATCTTCAAACTTGACCAGCTGGGGCTCAACACCTCGCTGTGTAACTGGCTGCTGGACTTCCTCAGTGAGAGGCCACAAGCAGTACGTGTCGGCAACAACACCTCGAGCAGCATCACACTGAGCACAGGGGCCCCTCAAGGCTGTGTGCTCAGTCCACTGCTCTTCACCTTGCTGACACACGACTGCACAACAACCTACAGCACCAATCACATGGTCAAGTTTGCAGACGACACAACTCTGGTTGGTCTCATCACCAACGACGATGAGACCCACTATAGGAAGGAGGTCAGCATTCTGACCACGTGGTGCAGAGACAACAACCTCCTTCTGAACAACAGCAAGACCAAGGAGATTGTCGTTGACTTCCGGAGAGGCCACATTCAACACACACCACTGACCATCAATGGTGCTGATATAGAGAGAGTGAGCAGCACCAACTTCCTGGGGGTGAACATCAGTGAGGACCTCTCGTGGACAGCCAACACAACATCACTGGCAAGGAAAGCTCAGAGGCACCTCTACTTTCTTCGCAAACTGAAGAAGGCAAGAACACCACCACCCATCATGTGCACCTTTTACCGAGGCACCATTGAGGGCATCCTGACAAACTGTATCACTGTGTGGGGCGGAAGTTGCACTGACTACAACAGGAAAGCCCTGCAGCGCATAGCGAACACAGCTGGAAGGATCATTGGTGCCTCACTCCCCTCACTCCCCTCCCTGCAGGACATATATGACACTCGCCTCACCCGCAAAATGACCATGATTGTGCATGACTCCAGCCGCCCCTCACACAGTCTCTTCAGCCTCCTGCCCTCTGGGAGAAGATACCGGAGCCTCCGTGCTCGCACCACCAGACTCTCAAACAGCTTCGTCCACCAGGCTGTTAGGAAGCTGAACTCTCTGAACTCTCTCCCTCCTCTCTTTTAAGACTCCCCATGTCCAACTGCTGCTAAATACAGATTGATAGTTTTTTTGTTCTTTTTTCTCTTATTATATATATATTGTCTAAATGTTTTTTTAATCTATTGCACTGTATTCACTTTATATGTTTATATGTTGGACTAGAGAGAAACGTCTTTTCAACTCCCCTGTATGTCCAGTACATTGTGGAATTGACAATAAAGCAAACTTTGAAACTTTGAACTTTTCATGAACTTTATTTCCATATCACATTCATTCATTGCGAACAATGCAGTCATCGTGTTGATCTGGGTGCATAAAGCGATTTTCACCCTGAAGGCGTAAATACGCTAGAAATGTTTTCAGATTCAAGATTGTTTTTAAATGTCACATTGTGCAGTAAAAATGTCAAGCAGCTCATCAAATCAGAATATGTAGCTACATCTGCTCTGATGTTGATTTGAGTCAGAGGAACAGAGTTTATTTATTTATGTATTCATCTGCAGCTCTGTGCATCCATAGAAGCATCTCAGCTATTTCAAGTACAGATGAGGTATAAGTGAAATTGTTATCATGAATAATAATAAAAATAACATTAATAATAATGATAAAAAGAATAAAGAAAAACGAAGAATGATGACAGTAATAATAACACATTTTATTTGTGTAGCAAGAAGTGCAGCACTGTATTTACACAAAAATAGCAGATTCAAAATAATACTGCATCAGAGCTCCTTTTACTCTGAATAAGTAATTTATTTATGTATGTTTCTTCCTACAACATATACAGCACATACACATTCAATATATCAACGTCACATATCATAGCATTTATAATTAATGGAGATGTAAATGGGAAAAATCTAATTACAATCAAAGTGTACTTTAGACAAATTACTGTTATCATTTACAGCCTCTTGCCACACGTCAACATCATGTTCTATTAACAGAGAGACTCAAATGATACATTTATGAGAAAATTCACAGCACCATCAGAATCAGTCATCTTGCATGTCATTAAAAAAAGAAAGACAAGTTTGGTTTGACCATAAAGAAGGACATTAAACTGGCTGAAAATTCAACAAAGACTGCATGTGTACCCACATACTTCATTGTTTGCCTTCGTTTGCAACGTCAAGAAACTTGCAGCAAAGCCGAGCAGGGCTGTTGAATTATTACAGAGGCAGGACACAATTTTGCCCTCAGCATCGAGCTCTGCAGTGGCAAAGCTACATGGCTCCTCCATTTGGTATCTTCTCTCAGAGGCAGAAGTCCCGCACAGACAGGAGAGGTTGCATCCTGAGTAAATAAAACATGAAAAAAGCCGAAGGGAAAAGCTGTCAGAAAGAGATCCAAGAAGGCTGCCTGCCTTCATTTGGGAGAACCACTCTGAGGGTAAAGAGTTGGCTTTCAACCTGATGGTTCACGTATGCTTTGCATCACTGTTTGACACAGTTCAGAAACAGTTTTTAAAAGTGAAATGGCGCTCTAGGATTGAATCTTAAAGTAATTTATTAAAGTAATGCAAGACTGGCACGTAGGCATCGAATAATCACAGGCCTGTGGCTAATTCTGGGTCCTTGTGCTGTATAGAGATTAGCTTCACTCAGCAGAGGCTCATTAAAGTCAAACTATTGGTGTTCATCAAGATGTGATATTCATAATAACATGATGGTGTGGGAACATTATTTACTGACTTTTTATAACATATTTAAATCTGTACAATGCATGAAATACCACATCACAGTATGTTTGGGTTCATGAATGTCAGAAATACTGGAAATTACAGAAAAAAATATTTTGGAATTAAAGTCTTATTTAAAATTTTGAGCCTCTTTAGCTTCTGTATTGTGACGTATTTCACAGTGAAACGGAATATTTGAGCGGTGTACAGTTTATATTTAAATAATATCTTTCGCATTCGTTTAGGCAGTTAAAAGTGGGCGGGTTTATATGGAGCAACATGGATCTGTTGACTCCACACACACACCTCCCTCACCTGATGTTAGATCAGGAGAAGGCTGAGGGGGCAATGAAAGGGAAAATTCAATTTCAACTGTATCACTGCAGAGTGGGCAGTAACATTACATGCAGATGAACGGCTTTCTTCACATTCAAAACATTTCCTACTTATTTGTGATTTCTAAAATGAATAGCCATCATATTTTGAGAAAAGTAATTGTAATATTACGTGAATAAAGTCGTAAGTTAAGGAAAATAAAGTGACGATATTTGCCTGTGACATGAGATTTCAGATAGCCCCTTCCATTTCAGCCAATCATGTGCTAGCTTGCTAGCATGTCTTTGAGCTATAGCCTCTGCAGGGGGGCATCGGATTTATCGCATATGCTTCAGTCCAAAGATATATATAATAATATATGATATATATTTATAGGGATATGTCCATAACTTCTATATGAAATGTGTTTCGCAGCTTTTCAACCCTGCACCTGCAACAGCTGGTCTGTCCTTTCACTCCCTCTCCCGAGTGTGTGTGTGTCATATGCAGTTGGCAAGAAAATGTCAGCGATGGTGGTGTCTGCGTGTGCTCACATGTCAGAGCAGAAGAGAAGAATATTTTTTGAAAAGGGCATCTTTTAAAGGGCAGAATTACAGTCTCAACTTCGCCACTCTTCCTGTCAAGTCAAGTTGACTCATAAGAACAAACACAGTGAGGATGAGATCATATAGATGGAACCAGCAACATCTTAAAATATTACCTTATAAGGTATAACAATTTTAGACCTTAAAGCAGAAATATAAGCATCTTACTCGAAGGTCACTTCATCTAAATTTTAAATAAGAAAACCTAATTTACACACAAAAGCCTTCTCTGGTTGATTATGTTGTGCACAAAAACTTTGTGATTGAGGCATATGACCACAAAATGAAATGTTTATAAAAGGCTAGTGCTTCAAAGGCAAGGAATGCATTTATAAATCAGAGCACTCACACAAGAACGTAGCTATCAGAATGCTACATCCAATTTTATGAACGCTTCTCTAAAATCAACCGGGGAAGGCACATATAACAGCTGTTTGAAGCTTGTCTCTCTCTCTCTCTCTCTCTCTCTCTCTCTCTCTCTCTCTCTCTCTC
>NW_022280035.1:8555704-8637287 GCF_004355925.1 Anarrhichthys ocellatus | reverse complement strand
CTCTCTCTCTCTCTCTCTCTCTCTCTCTCTCTCTCTCTCTCTCTCTCGTTGAAGGTCCCTTTGCTTCCTTGTTGTTTCCATTCTGTGGTTTGCTAACATGGGGGGAAATGTAAATACAACTGCCTGCCCTAATTCCAACCATGAAAAGAAAACAGGGAAAAGAAACTGTCTTTCACTCCGTTTCAGTACTCTGGACAGCGCTGCATCTACTTGATCAATTACATTCAACTAAAGTGTATTGCCAATGTGCATTAAAACAAAAGTAAAACTAACTTGACAGGCATCACTAGCCACTGTTAATGTAGTGTGGCACGGAACCACAAGCAAGTTAGGATTAGGGATCATTTTTACCTCATGATATCACCTGAGCATGTTAAATAAATAGCAGGAACCTGCCACATGCTAGGCCCTCGTGCTGAAGCTCATCAGTTGCAGGTGAAGAGAAAAAGACAATAGGAGCGTTCCAAACGCTTAGCAGTTAGCCGAGGTTTCAAGTTTGGTAAGTAATAAAATAATAATAAAGTAAATCACTCTCGATACTTTGCCAGGAATAAGTTCATTGCTGTGTTGTGGTTGGGTGATACTCAATTGTTCCTTCCTATGTGTTCCTTAGCCAGTTTGGGCAACAAATCCTACATCTGATGACCATTGAGTATCCCCCTGCCATATCACATAAAAAAGACAGTGCTTCTTGTAAAATAATTATTTATAAATCATTTTTTTCAGTTTTAAAGCTAAAGATAAACTTTAGTTTGTAGAAAAACCATACACAGAGCAAGTTATACCTCCTGTGGTTCCATCTGAAGTTACATAAAGGGGCCATGCTGTTACTGCTCACTGTGTTCTGCCGGTGCATTCAACTACAAACACACACACAAACACATCTTCACAACTGCTCATTTTTGTGTGAACTGTTCTTTAAGTTTAGATACAGCATGTTCCACTTTCTCTTTTTAAAAGTAAAATCTGCTGTAGCAGCATTTATGAACACCCCTGCAGTTTGCACTGACAAAAAACTGCCTCTGCATCATCTAATTTGAATAATAAATTCTCAGAATGTATGCAGACCTCTCCAGTAACTTTGATGTGGTTTATGACTAGAATTGGGCTGAATATAACAGACAGCGCTTCACAATAATACTGTCTTTCAGTGTAGTGATGCACTGTCGTTGTATTGTAATATCAAATCTGTAAAGTATCACAGAAGTGTCTTTGCATTGTAATGAACACGTTTTTCTGGTTTCTTTACTTGGGTGTGCCCATGCATATAGTATCTGTTTGTATGAATATTTAAAGTCTCTCTCTGTGTGTGCAAGCAGAAAGGGGAGATGAAAGAACTGTCGACTGCCAACAAATATTATACTGACTTGCAGTGTTACACTCTGCATGTTGTTGCTGTGATCCGCTGTTTAAAGTTTCCCTGCAGTCAAATCGACTGCAAAAAAAAATGACTGGAAAGAAAAGCTAAGTATACAAGTGAAACTCAAGTAATCCCATGAGGTGATCCTTGTTTCAGTCACTGTTGCTGCAAAAAAGAAGGGGGTCCGAGGAGAATTTGTATACACTAATTTATGTTGGAAATGTCTTTCTGTATGTTAAGGAAAACATAAAATGATGGCTGCAGGTTACAACTCTTTATTGCTTTCAAATATTTATGTTATCCCTGCTGAGTCAACACATATTTAGACGTTATTTACACTTCCCTTTATAAACACCTGGATTTTAATAGCTCATTTGGGTTTCAGACATTCTAAATGTTTGCGATACATTTGTTTTCTGAGAAATTGAGTAAGAAATCGTAATATTTTGAGTAAAAAGTTGTAATATAATGAGTACAAGGGCATTATCTTTCGAGAAAAAAAATCGACCTGCCCTATAGTCTGCAGTAGATTACATTAATGCTCTGCACACTGCTTTAGTGGCAGTATTCCCTTCAGACGGTCTGATAGACACACATCTCTGTCTGGGACTCTAAAAGGGCTTAGAACATTATGATGGAAGTAAATGATGACAATTTCCATGCTCTATAATGTCCCATACGTTTTTGATAACATTTATTACACAGATTTGGCGCTAAATTTGACAATTTTTTACCACTCGAAAATGTATTAAAATGATCAAAAATCCCTCCAAAATACCACATTAGAAAACCAAGACCTTGAGGATTACCATCGGAAAAGTTGTAGGATTTAGTATCGTTATCGTTTGTAATTTAGAAATTTCTGAAAGAATTGCATCTTTTAGTGATTGGATGGGGAGCGCCTCTATTCTGAAAATGTATTCAGAAAAAGAGAAAAGCTACTTGAGAGGAAAGGTCTGCAGGTCACCGACAATATTTCAATTGATTCTGTCAGGTCCATGAATATTCAAATCAACCCTTTAGATTTCAAGAGATTTTACCTTTTAATGAATGAAAGTGTTCAGTCAGAACTATTGAAACTATTGTTTCAATTACAACATTCACAGAGGTTGAGCAACTTCATCCTCAGCTCAGGTACACATTACTAAATGTATACTCGTACAATGGTTCATATGATATCTTACGAAAAGCAACTCCTTTTTTTCTTGTGTTGTAATGTGAAATTCTTACAGTCTTTAAAATAAACTTTTCTGCTTCATACGAAACAAGTTAGTTAGGTTTAGGTAACAAAACCATTTTTCTAGGTTTAGGAAAAGATCGTGAAATACTAGATTCAGGCAACAAACCGACTTAATTGAGTCAAGGAAACGATTGTTAGGGTTAGGGTTAGTGTCGCTACCGAAGTAAACAAGTCACGAGACAAACAAATCAACCGCAGACAGCGGTAAATGGTACATTTATTCATTATCATAATAAAGTATTATTAAGTCTTGCTGCTGTTATTATTATAGTACTTATTTGGATTTAATCTGTTGTCAGCTTTTCTGTAAGTAATATCAACTCTTCCTCATATGCTTAACTCCAGTGAAAGTAACTTTGACGTGACATACAGCAAATCTTCACTGTTTTTTATAGTCAACAGGTAGATTGACTTTAATCATATTCTGCATTAAAAAAATGTTTGAAAGATTGCATTTTGCCAAAGAGTACATTTGAATATATACAAAGATAAGCATCAGATCAGAAACAGCAGTCTAAAAAATAAATGAAAGGCCCTGTGTAGAAATGTTTTAGTTAAGACTGCTGAGAACTGCTGTGCTGCTGGTACGTGTGGATGGATTTCTTATATCAGACAGCCTGGTGAAGGCACTTTGTGCTGACAGCTGTAATGAAGGTCAGAGTTGTTGGGAAATGAACAGATGGATGCTGGAGGCGCTGATGTGCTGTTGAGGTATTACTTCTGATGTGAAGTTCATTTATTTCTTTGGTTGGTATAAGCTACAATGAACTATGGGATGCTACCTGAGAAAATGCATGTGCTGGAGGTAAATCAGCAGATTTCCAGTATTTAATAATATTCTTCCTATACCCAACATAATTGCTTTGTGACTCTAGTCCACTAAAGATGTAGGGAAGTTGCTTTGCCGCAATGGATACCCCAATGCATACAGACTAGGTTTGAATGGAATATCTTGCCAAACTATAATAGATAACAAATTATCCCTTTGCAAGACAGCAGTGATGCAAATAAGAAGTAAAGGAGACACTGATTTATTTGTATACCCTACCCCTTTTCTGACCCCGTCTTTCCAAATCGTCACATTTTTAACACATATTCCCTCTCTTTCTCTGCTCCCAGCGCTCACTTTTTTTTCTTTTTCCTAATCCCTTCTCACTTTCCTTGCTTTCGTTCCCGTTCCCCTGTTTGATTCCCACGCTGTCTGTGTCTCTCTCCATCGCTCAGGCGTATTGCAGAGCTGCTGTCAGATGTTATCCTTGAATGCCTGGCTGCTTTTTCATCCCTCTGTATGTTTAATCACAAATGCTCTGTCGCTTTCTCTTTGTTTACCTTCTCTCAGTCCTTTTCTGTCATGCTTTTATCAGTTTGCTCTACATTTGTCAATCTTTCTTCAAACCCTCCCCAGCTCTACTCGCATTTCAGATGTTCTTTTCCACTCCATCTTTCTTATTCTCTGACTTTTGTTGCATATTGATGAAAAGAGGACATTTTTATCTCTTTGCCGACACTCTCTAAGGTGCTGTCCTATGTATCTTTTTTTTTTGCTTTCGTCTGTCTTAGTTCCTTTCAGTTAAGATGCGAGGAAGAGATGTGAAAACAGGATAATCTAAAATAATATATTTTTCAATCATCTTCTAAAGAAATTGCTGGAGGGGGCTGCACAGCTGGACCAGCTGTCCATGTGCTTCAACAGCTCTGGAGAGTATATTTTGCAGTCTTCGATACTTCCTCGTATTGTCTAAACAAAAGAGTTTAACAATGGTTGCCTAATTTCCCATCGACGTGACAAAACAGAAGAATTATTGTAGGTGACAACATGCGGAGGCTGGTATTTCACAAACTTTTTACAGCTCAGTCAAACAAAAATTAAACTTGTACATGTGTTGCTCAGCTCAGACACTTCATCAACAGGTGCCCAGCAAACATATCCAATAGTTTGTATTATTGAAATATCAGCCGTTTTTGCTCATATGTGACAGCAGGCTCAAAATATACAATATTGATAAAAAAAAGTGATGCCTTATTGTGAGGATTTTTTAAACCATGAAAGCCATAGTGGGCTCTGTTCAGTTTTCCTATACCTCTGCCAGGTTGCTGACCATTTGTGGCTTCCTGTCGAGCAGTTTAGTCATCAGCTTCCCACTATAAATAGAAGGCTATTGCCCCACCTTTTGACTGATTGTTACTGTTGCTATGTAGCCGTTGCGGTCCTGCCATCTCTGCCTGCTTGTCTCTTTCAGTTTGTAAACGCCCCATATCTGTTCTCAGTAGGCTGCTTCAGAAATGTTCCTTCTCTGCCTATATGTCTGACATGAGGATAACATGGTGTCTGCATTCAATTAAGTGTCAGCCATGTCACCAAACAGTTCGATTACTTTTATTGTGTGTCTCTGAATAATATCATCATTCACAAATGCAATACTTTTGCACCCATTGACTCAACGCTTTGTTTGACCTTCCTTTCCCATAAACATCTGTGCTTCTTTTTGCTCTTAGAAACTGTTTCAACACTTAGCAATCTAAGTTTCCTGCAGGATACTGAATATACTACTGATTTAAAGAACTCTTCCTCACTTCCCTGGAATCAATGAGCAATGGGAGATTCTCAAGAACGCTGAAAGCAACACTTCTCTCCGACAAGTAATCGGCGTGCTCTGAACGGGCAAGCGTTCGGAAAGGGCAGCTCCTCAACAACACTGCAAGCTGCAATACCGGCAGCCAAGTAATCAGCCAATTCAGCAAACGGGCATGCTCTCTGAATGGCCACGCCATGAACGGGCACTGCACTAGCTAATATAAAGTGGGATGAATGAGAGAATTAGGCAAACAGGATTTTAAAAGTCCAGGTCTAGTGTTGGCCGACTCGCTAAGAAAGTTTCATAACTTTGTGAGTGTGAATTTGTTGTGGCGCCAATGTCCCACTTTTGTCATTTACATTGTTTTCCCTTTACTGTGATGATTTCTTATCTCTTATTCTTTTTTTACTTTAATATTGGCATGACACTGAAACATGGAAAACACAATAAGTCACAAATTTTATGAAAAGGTATGAAGGTCACATTTATTTATTTTGTCTTTACCAACATTGTTCTAACAAATGCCTCAAGCACTCTCTTTTCAACTTCAGAGATGAAATGCAAATTCAAATATCCCCATTTAGAGTATTCTGCACAATAAAAGTGACTTGACTCAACATATACTGTATCTACTCAGACTTAACTCAGAGAGGATCAACAGACAGAATGGAGAATGAGACATTCTGTGGACGATAAAAACAGGAAGTCAAGTCTTAAAAACTTGACTTCCTGTAAATACTGTGTGTTGTAAATGACCTTCACACTTTGCAGAAAAGACAGAGTATACATTATTATGGTCATGGTAGAAGGCAAACAATTAGCAGAACATCTGGTTCTCCTGCTTTAAAATAAAAATGTGCATTTAAGAACAGATAATATATTTTATAGAACACATGAACATATTTAAAAAAATGGGGAGCTAGTCCTCAGGCTTGTGTGTGTGTGTGTGTGTGTGTGTGCGTGTGCGTATTCATGTTCCACCACATTATATCACCAGCAGAAAAGAACAAACAACAGACTCCCTGTTGAGTCCCACACCTGTGCACCTGTAAGTCTGGACTTGGAGGAGGCCTGCAGGATTTGTTGAAACCCATTTGGGACCAGAGCTGTAGAGACAGATCAGGAGGGTTAAACCTAAAGGGCTGTGACATTCTGTGAGCCAACAAATCCCCACAAATTAGGGTCACCTTTGGTAAGTCCTTCCAAAAAGATACAAAATATAGTATTACGTCAGCTTTATACCATACCAAGTTTATTCAAGTCCGATTGGCTGGTTGGCTAGCAGCCAGCTTTACACCAACCATAACTATGGCCACTTAGAGCATAATAGTTTGAAGCTGCAGTATTTGACGAGTTGGGAGTGAGAACGGGCTGTAATTACATGGTCAGCATCTTAAACCCCCTGTCGTGAGGATATTTCATTCCATTTGGCTGCAGAATGTGCTTTCAGATCACAGTAAGGCTCTGTTTGAAACTAACGAAGCTTAAAGTCCCTTAATCATCCAACAAAATCCTTTTCCGTATTCACTTCACTTGGGGGTCTGACCTTCACTTCGACTGTGCAGGATCAAACAAACAGGCCTCTCACCCAGGAGACCACAGTTAATGTCGTGGGTGGAACCAAAAGTCAACAGTGACTTTCAATATACATCCGTAACTTAAATAACATAGCACACATACTTATTTTAAGCCAAACCTTGATGTTTTTAATAAACCTAACCAAGCATTTTTGTTGCCTTAACATGACAAAGTTTCAATCTACAACGTTAGCTTACCGTCAGAATGTAATTGAGAGTGCAGTTTAGTTGTGAGGTGCGTGATTTTGGTGGACACAGGGTTGCCATATCTGCTTGTCCATGAATGTGTCAGGATCCCTATCAGACCAGACACCTCCCATGGCCACACAGCTGCAGCTACTTCAGCTAATCACCTCCTGCAGGCTGACACACCAGACTCAGGTCCCACTAACGATTCCCCTGGCAATATATAAACTCTGGTCCTGCAGTCTGGGGTTGTCAGGTCGTACCGTCTTTCACCCACTTCAACCCTGTATCACCTTCTGCCTCGAGCACCTGCCTCTGGTGTCCATCGGTCCGGGAATCCCCCGTGCCCTCCTTGTGTTAACGTACTACACACCGCCGCTCTGCCTGCCCTCCGGTGTCGATCCACGGGACTCACGCCGTCGATCTGCCTACTCTCTGGTGTCGGACCAGAGGGGTCCACACCTTCCTGTCTTCCTCACTCTGGCTAAATAAAGTCTGTTTCACCGTACTCTGTCTCCTGTGGTCTTGCTATTGGGTCCTAACCGTGAACATATTTGGATATTTGGCAACACTTTTCCCTTGAACAAGGTCACTTTAGTCAGTTACATCCAACATTTGCCCTTTTTAATATTTATACTATTACTTATTAGGTAATAATAATAGCATTTGTTACCATGTATTATTTGTGCAGATGAGCCAAATAAGGTTCACAAAAAGTTGCAACAATTCTTTTACCATGTAAAGTGTCTTTGAGTACCTTTTTTAAAGCGCTATACACATATAACGTATTATTATAATCATTTATTATATTTCGCAGCCTGAAGCACACATACATGTACACACAGAGCATCACTCATGAAATGAGTGATGCTCTGAAATATATGCATTTGAAATGGCACAATATCAGAGCAAAATGATGGCATTATAACAGAATTGGAAGAAAACATGAAGTTTGACTTCATAGAGTAGCAAAGTGGAAGGAGCTATTTCGAGCACCCCTGGGTCCTGAGGTAAAAGTCCCATTCCTTTTTCCCATAGACAATGTTACGTGACTGACTGACTTGGAACATTTCTTCAGCTTGGATCTGGCTGAAATTCTCCCTGTTGAGTATGATGATTAATTAAAAAAAATATATATGTTTTAAGTCGAAGGTACAAGCCTGTGGACATAACCACTATGGAGTTAAACTCAACTACAATTCACAGGATTTATATATCAATACAATCTGCAACTTAAATCCGTTTAGGGATCAGAACAGAAACAAAGTTGAAATAATCAAAGCTGGTGGTGGCAGTAACATAAACCTAATCTACTCTTAATCTACTGTCGAGCAAATTAGTTTTCTATGTAACATAACACTGAGGATATGGTAAAAATGTGAGATAGTAATACAGAATGGGGAAAACATCATGTAGTCTTTGCCTGCTCCTGTTTAAACCTTCCACACCAATACAGACGTATTTTAATTCATTAATGTGGTGACTCAATGCATTTCAGGACTTATTAAAGTTGTGACTAACACCATCTCAAATTTAAAAGTTGTCTTGATAGTTGCAGGGTTTCAGTTAAACCTGGAGGTGTATGAATCCAGAGTCCTTCAGATAAACATTTCAGCACGGCCCTAATAATACATCACGACTTTACATTCAAAGCATGAAAGGGTCTGACCATAAAAGGCCCATGCGCAACCTAACTGCAAGACTCCCATTTTCCAAACAATGGCAAGCAATTTGGTCTGCACTCGAGGAGAGTGAACAAGCAACAAATGGAGAGAAGCATTCTCCGCTCCTCAGCTCAGCAATATTACTCCCTCTAGACCTAGTTTTGACTGAAGGCACTGAGGCCATCTGCTTAACAACACACACGCAAAACCACAGATACTAAAGACACAAGCCTTCAAACATGCAGTTTTAATTCAGTGTTCGCAGACACTGACTACGTTTACATGCACACTAATATTCCAGTGTAATCAAGAATATGACAATATTTTTAATTTTATACCGGTCATGTAAACAGCATATTCTGTTTGGATGTTACAAATAGGGCCTTATTCTGATTGTAGCATTTTCTGTTAGTCTCCGAGGTCAGATCTGAAATGTTTCCATCTCTGAAAATAAACTTGTTTATAGAAACACTGGAGAAAGTTTCATGGTTTAGTCAGAAAATACAAATTACAAGCTTATCTGCTCAACTATGTTGTTCGGGATAAAGGAACACATTTAAGGACGTCATCTTGGGCTTACAGCCTCTTGCCTGTTTACGGCAAGCACTATGCTTTGTACGCAAACCAACTAACAGTTTACTCTAGCAGCTGAAACCATCATGGCCAAAGGTGTGTGTATGCCAGTGTGTTTCGAACATGTAGAACAAATGGATTCTTTGTAAATCCTGTTTACTGTTTCACCTTGTAACTCATATCTGTTTGACCAGGCACGTATACAACACCTCATCTCAACCTTTTAGCTTTTGAATTACCATCTGTTTTTAGCAACATGCTTTACAGGGAAAAAGAACGTCACATTCTTAAAACAAGGACTGTTCTTTTCAACAGTGTTGTGAATCTGTGCAGGCTGAACACACTCCCTTGTCATTTCTGCATTTTAATGTTATGCTGTTTTCTCTTTTGCTGTGTTTGGTTCTAATTAACTTCACCAACAGAGCTGAACACGTTTGGTTTTCACACTAAACTACTTTGTGTGTCCCTGCTAATTGAAAGTCTACAGAAGTTGTGGGAGGAAAGGTTAGCCATAATTGGTCAACGGGCTTTTTTTTACCCACAAAGCACTTATTTTGTTCTCACTATATAGTTTTGTAGGAAGATCATGTCTGTGTAGGGATTTAAAAAATGGCTCTAATTTTTAACATGTGTGATGTGTCATTTGGATGTAGTGTATTAGTATCTGAAAATACTGTCAAATATTGCTTAGCATTCTCCTTAATCTTACATAATTAATTAAGATTTATGCTTGGCCTTAGTTTTATGATTAAGTCAAGTTTATTTCTATGTCATTCATTTATGGCATGGACAACAAGGCTCCTTAACTCATACAAGAAAATAATGAACTAAAAATCAAAGAAATTACATGTTGTAATTTACTTGTATAAAGACATACCAAATAACAAAATAGCATATGATATTTAATGCATTCAAATACACTCATAGCTGCAGTTAGTAACTTTATAAATATAACTTTGTCATATTTGCTAAAACTGGTGCTATCCTGCCAGAATAGTACAAGGGTAAAATAATCTGAAGGAGTCTTTAACACAGCTGTCAATCACTGTTCGTGAATTCCGATCAAACCAGGCAGCAGTGATCAAATATGAATTCAGAATATGTTACTGCATTGCCTATTTATCGCCTGAAATGTTTTTGGAAGATATTTGAGTGTACTGTTTAGCTGTAAAGTGAGAAAGTTTGTGACCCTCACCATGTTAAAAACAGTCGAGCCAAAAGTAAGCACCGCCCACCGGCTGGAGCAAACGTTCAAATTTTACAGCTAAACTTTACTTTAAAATATGTTTCTGAAATCATTTGAGGCTAGAAATAGGCAATGCAGTAACATAATCTTGATTCATATTTGATCAGCGCTGCCTAGTTTGATAGTTCATCTTCATCATTCTAGTTCATCTTCATAATAATTTGGCCTGCTATCGTTTATTTTAGCCCCTTGACTGACCCATCCGCCCTGCTAATGCTCTTCTATTTCACTCATCTCAGAGGCTGTTGATATCCTTTAGCATGTGACTTTCCAAGAATATCATTATCTTTAATGTCAATTGCAAATAAACTTTAATAAATCCTCTTGGAAATCCTAGAAAAAAAAAGCTATCTCAGAATCTGCCTGAGAATCATCACATTTTTAGGTTTTCGTCAGCATTTTAAAGTAATCCAGTGATAGTCGTCTGTACACACATGGGTACCGTGCAAATATGTAGCTAATTCTGCACATTTGTAATGGTGCCAACAATCAAATGAATACAGGCTAAAAATATGTAGCTGACATTATAGCAGCCAAGGCCTATTGGATGAGCTTTTACAGGCGTCTTTAATGTTTTTCACACAGAAGACTTAACGCTGACATGATGAAAAAAGGAAAACGGAAGAGAAAGTTGATGGACAAGCAGCTCTTTTTGCAGAAAAAACTCAGAGATCCACTTAAAAATACATTGCTGTATGATGTTGATCTGGACAGGATATAGATTACAGGAGGAACAGTGAGTTTGCCAAAACATCTGTAGGTAATTGCAGCTGTATTTATTCCATTTAACAGTTGAACCCCTTGAAGATTGTATTATCAAAGATGAGAAAGACTTTTAATTTACATTGCATATATTTGTCCCAGATAAAATACAGTTCTACACTCTATATTTTAGGAGATAAGGAACAAACTGTGACATTACTTGTTAAAAAGCCACCATCTGTTCAGCTGACGAAGGGCCCAGCCCTGTAGCTCGACGTTCTAATAAACATCTGCGTACAACCTCAACAAAGGGACCAGTGATATTGAGCCTTTTCAGTTTCCTATTCTATGACAGACACAAAAGAATAGAGGGTCACTATGAACCTGGAGGAAGAATATGAGGGAATAAAGTGGTTTTTCCGCCGCAGTCCCTGTCAGGGAGTGAAAAACAGAATAACATATTGTTTTTTTTCTACCACGGTTCACATCACCTGTGAAAAAGAGAAGAATATGAGTAAGGAATAGATACATCTTAGCAATGAAGGATTCAGAAAGAGTTAAACTTCGGGCTGATAGCGATTCTGTAGCACTGTTGAATTGACAAGAAAATGTTCTAATATTTCTTGGATTACATTTGTTTTAATTTGCCAATTTTTTTTACAGCAATACAGAATACAGAATTTTCTTCAATTTTGATCAAATTTCATACCAAAGTACCAAGTTTATTTTATACATTTAAACAGGCTTTACACAACGGGTCTGGCACTCTGCCTGAGGTAAATTGCTTTATACTACTACTGTAAGCAATATAATTGAGTTTACTTTAGGAGAAATACATAGAGTTCCACTAATTCACACTACAATTATGTCTGTGTGTGTAAAGGCCTTAAGGTTTGAACATTTCAATGACTATAAGAAATAGTTTCTAACTACACATTGAAATGTTGTCATTGAAGTGTTGTTGAAGCAGCATTATAAAGTCTTTTGGGAGATTGTTCTCATCAGAAAAACAAAAAGCATTAGTCATTTTGGTCAAACATCTATTAGCATCGCTTGTCCTCAACAGCCAAACAATGAACGAAATCATTCTCTAACCTTCACCACATAGATGCATTTACAATATTTCAACATCTGTCTGTCTCTCCAAAACTTATAATCTTTGCGAAACTTTGCCAGTAAGAGTACTGTGGAAATGAGCTCTTCCATGTTCAGGCATTTGGCATAATGGGATCTAAAACTAATTGTCATTTTCTCCTTTACGTGTCAGGATGTTTTCAAGTGTAAATGAGGCCTCTGTTGCTTAAACCAAACGTACATTGTTTTTGTAATGATCATGTTCACACACAATGTCATCTTATGGGGGCTCCAGATCAGAAAGCACTATGTTGGACATATTGGTTTTTGAGCTGCAAATCACCCAAATGATTGGCCACTGTGTACCGCCTACTAGATTTATATTTCAGTTACATTTTTATGGTTTGGAGATCCTTGGACTACTTCAAGCAACTCTATCCGGACCAACTAAGCCTTTTGAAATCCAATACATTTGGAAACAAATGTCAGTGTGCTGCAAAGCATCCTCCAACATGTGTCTGTTCACACTGCAGGTTAGTCGAACCAGCCTGTTGGGCCCTATTGACTTCTTGCCGGATGTACATCCTTATTCCAAAGATTCTAATATCTACATCTTATGACACATCCTCCTTTGTCCTCCTTTTACAGTTTCCTTTCATGTTGCACCTTTTCCTCCATCCCAATTGGAAAGCCCCACCCTGTGACCAAACTACAAAAGTGGAACCATCGTTACAAACGTCCCCACAAGGCATCAAGCTGTGTGTTTTCTGTGCATTTCATTTTTTTCTTTGGCCAACAATACATTCCAAAAAATCCCATCAGAATGTAAGTATTGGGCAGATTATGGATTTGTTCTGTTGGTTTGCTTTTTTCACATTTTCATGGCAGATTTAAGTGCATTTCACATAATGGTGCATTTTACCAGGACCTGTAGTGATGAAACAGATAAGAGCAAAATGGCCTCTAAAAGCAATCCTATGAATGTTGTCCTGGTTTCCAAAAGAACCAGTGTTGACGACTTGAGCTCTGCATGTATTTAACCTTTTGTCAGCCTCAAAGGAGCATATTCAATACATCGTCGAGCAATATATGTTCCACCACTTCTCCTAATAGCATTTATGAAATAAAGAAAACATGATTAATGTTGTCCAATGGGTACCAAAAAAGATTAGGCCAGCCCTGTATTAAATGACATGCTTCAATCATGTGGCAGAAGATGGGAATGATAAAGTGTGTAAGCCTCTGTCCCCGAGCGAAAGACTCAAGCTTTAATTAAGATAAAAAATGCGTAGTAACATTTGTATGGAGGTACAGCCTTGAAGGAAGAAGGATAATACAAAAATTGACAACCTTGTCGCTTTGAAACTTAAAATAAAGTGATGAGTTGCAGCAGAGAGCAAAACACATATAGAACTTCAAAACCTGGAAAAGAAGATAAATTATTGGATTAAAAACTTTAGGTTAGGGGACTGACTGAGGCTCTAAGTCTACAAATGTATCAGCTAGAAGGGAGGCTTTCTGAATACAGAATCAAATAACTCAAATACAATTCCTACTCCTGGGGCCATTTTCCAAGGCCTGAGATTCAGATTGATCGTTGTGTTTCCACTCCGTTATTAAGATTGACAGTGCTCTTTTTTTGATTGAGAAGCCATGGGCAGTTAGCATGACTTTTGCTGAGATGTTTCTTCAATTTCTGTGACTCTAAATTTGGCATCTAAATGTTGCAGTATGCCTCATATTAACTAGTCCAAACATATTGAAAGGCAAAAGTGCTATATCCAAAGGAAGGCCGAAAAGCCTGTCATCATAAAGACAGACAATATATGATCAATCTTATGAATATTGTTTATTGTTTATGGTGTGCTGGTCAACACCAGGCTAGCTCGTGGCTACCCCGCAGGCCACTTGCCTGTCAGTACTTGCTTGTCTTCATAGACTCCATGTGGTTCTGTTGCCTCTGCCTCGATCCAGTTTAGCACAAGAGGCGTATGCTGACCATCCCCTTCCCTAAAACAGATGTTTCAGGAAATGAACCGACTTCACCATTACCAAACCAAAACCAAGTCAATCCCCACAACCCCCATGTTAAAATGCCCAACTTTTCAACAGAACTAAAGATGTCGGTAGAAAAAACGTTTTTGGTCTCTACAGCTAATATCCCCAATCACATCAACTGTGTGGGGGGGGGTGAATATTTATATAACTCACCCGTGTAAAGGGTTGTGTGTAATTAAGGGCAAGGCCACTTTGAATGACAGGTGGGTGTCGTCACATCCACTAGCTGTCTGCTAGGTGTCCCATCAGCTAATTAAAGTCAATGCACCTAATCCCGAGGCCATATTTGTGGAGAATTTTTCATGCAAATATCAAACAAATAATATGGCTTGCTGTGCGCTTGATTGAATGTCCGGCATCCTGCTGGACAATGTGCCCAACATTCAGGGGCGTTGGATAAAGGGATGCTGCTGTATTACCGCTGTGCCAGCAACAGTTATCAACGGAATATCAGGAACTCTAATGTCTCAGAAACTAAATCCTACAGTACAACAAGAGGAAAAAAAGATAAATAATAAATGAGAAGATGGTCAGAATATCAGGATGAAGGGCAAAAGTAGTTGCTCAGAGAGACAGCGGAACAAAACAACTTAAAAAAGGAGAAGACGAAACAGCTAAACAAATGAATCTCCTTGTTTTATCTCCTGCACCCTCCTTACTGGTTTGTAGCCAGCAGCACTTTGACCCGTCAGTGCTCTGAATAAAAGTATTTTCGCGCCTTGATGATGACTTTAGAATATTTTACGGCATATTAAATAAAAAAATCATACATCTTGAAAAATGAGCTGAGGGCAAAGCACTTGATGAATTAAAAAGAGAGAAGGTGCAAGAGATATGTCTGCCAGCTCTGGAACGCTACAATCTTAAATATTTAGTTGAGAATAAATCCTCGGGCACGAAATACTTTGCTCACACATTTAAGGTAAGCCTCTCATCAAAGAGCACAACAAATACGGTGGTTTGAACCACAAAGGGTTCAGCAAGAAGTATTTCAACAGCCCGATCCCAACAACAATAATTAAAAGCCCAGCATATCAGTACTTAGTTAATTTGAATAATTGTATCATCATATTCATTCAAATCGTAGAATGTTCAAGTGCAGCCTCGGCTCCTAAAAATGTAGTTCCCATACAACAAAACTGCATTGTCAAATATGTTTTAAGGGAAACATATTTTCTGGAGTTTGTTTTTGACTAATCACAAATATGTTTGTGAACAGTCTGCTCAGAGTGGAGGTGTGGGTGGACGAGCGGGTCAAGACCGGACTTTCCCTCCGCAGACACTGCTGTTTGTGTCCCGTGTGAAACCAAAGTCAACATTCCCTTATTTTGATTTCCATCCAGAACTTAAATAACATAACAAATGTGTTTATTTTAAGCCAAACCATGATGTTTTACGAAACATGACTTGTGTTGCTTAAACATAACCAAGTGATTTTGTTGCATTTTTGTTTGGTTTCAATTTACAACGTTAACCACATGTTTAAAACTGCGACCGTAATCCGAGAGAAAATGTTTTCCTTGAAAGGTAAATGAAAATGCAATTTTGTTGCCTCGGAACTTATTTTGCAGCAGTGAGCATTGTCCAGTGTCAAAGATTTCAGCTCAGATGAAAATATGATATTTATATTTTAACTAAATGTAGCAAAGAACATTGTTTGGGAATTTCAAAAGCTTCCTCATTGGCCCACTGTATTTCTATACTGTAGTCAGCAGGCTAAAGGCAGTGCTCAATCATGCATCAAAGCTGTGCTGAGAGAGAATATGGGAGTAACAGAGATGGGATTTGGGAAGGAGTAAGGAAAAAGTGAGAAGAGGTAAGTAAATATTTCAGAACAGCCATCCATCAAACATGACCACGGGAGTAAAGCAATGTTTGTATTGAAGTCTGGAAAGTGAGATTCTAACCAAAATCCATGTTTAGTGTTAAGCTGTATGTTCAAACTTGCTGAAGACTATATGTCAAATTTGCGGAAGCAAGGTGAGACATTCAAAGAAGAGTGACCTTTATTTACCTAATCTGCTATATATCTGTCACAGCTTTAAACTCCGACTTTGAACCGCAGCACAACAGTTTCACGTGAGATAAATAAAGTTGTATTTATTGTAAACGTATCTTACCTTAAAATTAGTGACAAATTATATCGAACGTTGAGTCAACGAGAAAAGAGGAGTTGAGAAAAGTCCTGTATGACTTGAGTTATCTTCGTTTTTTGATCAGTTGTTACTGTTGAGATTCAAATCAAGATCCTAAATTTCATTGGCATATCAACATGATTGATTGGAATTTGTCTTAGTGAGGTCACAAAGATAGAGAACGACAAAAATAGTAAAGCCACTCACTCAAAAGCAAAACAGATTAAACAAAGTACAAAACAAATAGGTAGGCTAATATCCATGCACATAACAATCATAAAAGCATACAACTAATTGGAAACATTAAATCCACCACAGGGCACACCATAGATACAATATTAACACCTGTAGGGAAATAAGCAGCAACATCAAACGACCCAGGACATAAAGTACATCATGTGCATGAAATACGAAAGTATTGAACCTGCTGATAATAGCAGTGTTCAATTTACATATGTTTATGTGCGTTTTGAAGTATTGCATAATAAAATCTCTATGGAAACAGTGACATTCTGTAAAACTTCCTCAGTTGCAAAAGAACGCTTTTTTCGCTCGCATGAGCTATTTTTTTTGTCTTTGTTAAAAAAACAGAAGATGCGCTAAATGGATTATGGAAAAACCTTCTCAGAATAACTTCTGACATACATAGGGTGACATAGGGTACATTTAATTCACATGATCGATCAGCTTTTTCTGCTGTCGAAGTCTGATAGTCCCCTAACCTGACAATGCTTGTCTTATTCTCCACACAGAATTAAACTTGGCCAATACTAGCTGACGTTAAAGAACAATTCAAACCTGCCCAATTGAAACAAATTCCTGAGGAACTCTCTCCACTTTTCTATCTTACAAAGGTTAGATGGCCGAGGCGACACTTTTGTTTTTCACACACTGTTGTCTTCTGTTTACTGGCAGATTACAGCCCTGCTTAGCCTTAAGCACCAATTTCTCATTAAACTAGCTGTAGCTTAGTATATTTGCCTCACACTAGCTGATGGAAATATGCCTAATTCGCATTTCTTTTTTGCAACATTTCAAAAGTTTGCTTAAAATTTACTTGACAATTGAATAGAAACACGGCTGATGGATTCTATTTATTCTAAATTGTGAGCTCAGAGTTTACCCGCAGCTGTGGCAAAACCTTTTTGAGAATGAATGTCAACATTCAGAGCAAAAGATCTGGACACAGAAGATTAATTACACAGGTCAACAAGTGACCAACCTACCTACCTATCACTGTTCTTTCCGTGATGTCGCTGGTTGAGATGCAACAATTTTAAGTGTTTTTTTTCTTTTTTCTTTTATGGTTTGTAAAACGGAAACACATTTTATTCTCAGATTATGAATGTCATGAACTCTCTCTCTCGTTGTCACTCACACACTTTCATTCAATCTTGCTATGATGACCCCTTTATAGGCATTTATATAGACTGCATCATTTTTTCTGTCACAAAAACACTACAGTATTAGACGCAACACACACATTGCTGACTCTGTTTTTTTTAAGTTAATTGGCCACTTTGGGCTCTGCTATCTCTGTCTAACTCTCTCATTCACACACATACCCCATACTAATCTCTTCTAGATGCTGAGGGTATACTTGACATGCATAAATTAAACTTGGATGCATCCTTAAAGGAGGGGCTTCTAATATTAATCTTCGTAACATGCAGACTCTTTTCAAACAATCTGTTTGAAAGAAAGCAGTGCATACCAGTCACTAACAAGAGCAGTTCAAAAATATGTGTTTGTTCATTTTCACTAATTGATTGCCTCTTAAAAAAAAAAAAAGGGATGGGATGCTAATTAGCTGCGAAGCCTGCAGAGTATAGGGACAATAGAGGTTAATGACTTTTAGCCCGGTACCCATGCCACAGCATTCTTTACTGCCCCACTTGCATTTTGCTAGTTAATGCTCACATTTCACATTGCTCATGGTGGAAGTCATGCATAAATGCATTTATAATGAACAAACTTGTGTTTTGGGATCAATGTGATCCAAGAATCCCGACCAAGAGGAGGCGGAATTGCATTATACAGCTTCTGGTATGGAAGCACAAAACCTAAATAAGATGAATGTTCTTTAAATAGTATGTGAGAAGTCATGCAGATTTTTCATCATTAACTTTGTTTCTGCAAACAGCAAAGCAGATCGACTGCTGACACATATCAAGGGCATGCCGCGAGCCTAAATGAGATGAGTTTCAATTAAGGAATAATCAACATTAATGCACCACAATGGAATTGCTAGAGAGAAACAAACAACAGAAAACATTCAGAGAAACAACAGTTTAATAAAGTGTTTGTTAAGTAATTATGATGCATTAGAAAGCCGGGTTCAAGTTTGATAATGAACGTAATGAACAAGACAAAAAACGAAGCTGAGGTGCATAAATGCATGACAAAAGACAGCGATGTCAGCAAGACAGGGAAAGTAATTGGGCCTGTGAAAAGACAACACTGAAACACAGAGTTAGAAACTGAGTTTGTGTGTGTGTATGTGTGTGTGTGTTTGTGTGTTATGCTTGCTGTCAGCAGGCAGTAGTGTCAATGAATTCCCACGACAGCCACCAGAGAGTTGGGAACAAAGATGTCATGGAGAGTCTTGGGCACATATCGACACTGACCAATACAGACATTGATGAAGTCAAAGCGTGTGTATGCAATGCACTAGCAAAACTAAAAGGTACTGTATTTGACACATTGGAGTGAGAATGTGTTGCACGTACATACATAGTTGTGACAGACCAGAATTATCCTTTTGGAAGTTAAAAGCTAAACAATAGCAAAAAAAAAAAAATAAATAAATAAAAACCATGACATGCTCAGAGGGCAAAGAGGAAAATACATACATCTATTGTCTTTTGGAAAGCATTACAAACAACAAACACTTTACTCACTTGCGTTAGATTTTTAGTTATTTTAACCTTTGTTCATAAAAGTGGGTTCTTGCAGATTTGAAGTATAAGTTTCTAGATGTACGTATATGTGTGTGTGTGTGTGTGTGTGTGTGTGTGTGTGTGTGTGTGTTACCAGAAGTTAGAAGATGGAGCGGTCTTGTCCGAATTACCACCACACTCTTCTCCTGTTCTATGCCTCACTCTCTTCTTCTCTCACTCCATTCCTCATCCTGTTTCATTTATTTATCGGATTCTGTTGTGTTTCTATATTGATCTTCTGGCTTCTGGTAGCCTCACTGAAAGTTGAAAGTTTAACCCGAATGATGTCGATGGTAATGACGAGGAGAAGAAGAGTCTCTTCTTTCTCTGCTTTTCTTGCTTCATTGGACAAATATTGTCCTCGAGGGATTGCGAAGTGGGATTGTCTGTTTTTCTTAAAGCCCGGGCAAGGATTCATTTGTGTGGGACTATCACTGTACTGGTTACCAATTGTATTGGCCAAATTGGACGAACTGGAGCTCAATAATTACTGTGAGTCCTGCAAAATGAAAGGAGGACAAGAACAGGAGCTATGGGAAGAATGAGATAAAAACAAGAGGAACAAATGTACTGGACCTGCAATTTTATTGGGTGCCAACTCTACAAAATCTACACTTGTATTGTGGGAATTCTCTCTTCAGCTCTTGGCGGAATGCAGTTGGAAACTTAAATTACAGACATAGGCTGGGAGCTGGCAGTCCTTAGCCCTCGGGTGGATTTCAATCCCAACTTGTAGTTGTATGGTACAATAAAGTGGTTAGACTGACTGGCCACAAGGTCAGCCAGGAGCTTGGCTTCAGGCAAAACATTGTTTAAAAAAAGTTGAATACCTTAGCCCTTCCAGTGTCAACCAGGATTTCCTAATATGTCCTTTCACAAATTTTTCAGTGATTTTTTTGTTAAGGTAGAAAAGCGCTATAGTGTGCAGTATTTACTATTCTACTACCAACCAAGTCTGTAAAAGATGAATGGCATATTTCAATCGGCCCAGGTCAGTCTGCTTTAGCTGTGCAGTGCCAAGCCAAGCTGTGATGACTGTGCTTCTTCCACTGCCTCACAGTGAGGGATAGAAACGATGCAAAAAGCCCTCCCCACAACGTGTCATAGTCAACAATATAACAGTGTTAAAGTGATACAATTCGTTCAATCCTGTAGTCCAATTTAAACCTCATTATTTTAATGGAACTTGTAATGTGTGCACCAATGTACACCTGATAAAAACCCTGATACACAGACAGAATGATTGGCTTCTGCATATGCCTACCTTTAGGAACCCTGGCACAAGTGACAATTCACTTTGCAGCTGCAGCTGTCGAATAATATTTTTAGGGAGACCTGTAAAGAAACTGTTACAGTCGTCAATATTTTTTTTTTTAAACCTGCTGAGACATAATTATTTGATCCTTGATATATTCTTCAGGTTGCACTTGGCTGACTTTGTAACTGTCTTAATGTGGCTGTTGAATTCAGGTCCAAGTCCATAACTTCACAACGATTTCTGGCTCGGCCTATCAATTTAAACATTGCCGATTGTATTGGACCATATTCCCTGGTGATATGGTTAGCCAGTGGAAGCATGTACGTAGATCAGAGGTAGCCAACACAGTGCCCGCGGGCACCTGGTGCTTTTACATCACTCCGCTCAGAATATCTCTGTTCGCGCGGGTAAAATTGCAGCCTGCGAGGAGAAAACCATGCTTTGAGCGCAAGAGGCGTCCCCTAGCGCGCGACTACTATCACTGCTCTTCTGCTCGCAAAACTTTCGCCTGCTCGCTCGCTTTTTATTTTTGACACTAAGTGGGCGGACCCAGTCACTATTGTATAACTAGATTTAATTGGTTACAATCCTCGTCTTTGGATTGGCCGGATATCACTCGGATATCAATCTTACATAACTGATCATTTGTAGAAACATGGGACAAACTTCATGATTTGTACAAAAATGTTACAAAGGTAGTGGTTAGTACAAACGAAACATGATGTGAAGATATGACAGTTTTAAAAGTGACAGTTTGTACAAATATAACAGGTGTGATTTTTAACAAAATACACAATCATTGTTAACAATTATTGTGAGGAATAATTAACATTGACATGTGATCAGACAGTCTCTTCACATATTATTATTATTATTATAAAAGGTGATCTGTGCAACTTTGTTATTCAGGAAGTTTGTATCAAACAAGTAACCCTTCGTACTACTCGGTAGCCTTGAAGTAGCTCTCAGTTTCAAAAAGGTTGGTGACCCCTGCTTTAGATATTAAACAGAACAGGCCCCAGAATGGAGCCTTGGGGAACTCCACAAGTCATATTTGCCAATTCAGATGTATAGTTATAGACACAAAGTAGTTCCTGTTCTTTAAGTATAATTTAAACCAGTTTAGTACTGTGCCATACAGTCTCCCCCATTTGTCAGTCAGTAACATGTTGTGGTCAACCATGTTGAATGCAGCACTGAGAGCCAGTAATAATAAGATTGAAATACTTATATTTTTTTAAAGATACAGTACATTTACATACTATTTCAGCTGGTTAGACTCAGAGCTTTGTAGTCTTTAAGGATGGGTACGTCATCTTCCTAAAGATAGCCAGTTACCTAGCAACATCCATGAGAAATTGTGACAGGAAAATGAGTGTGGATGACACTGATGCAGCTGTACAAGTTCATGCAAGTCAACTTACAGAAGTAAAAATAAATAAATTTGATTGTTAACTTTCAAGAAACGAGAAAAAGGATATATCAGTCACTGGTGATTATTTAGGGCAAAACAAAGGGTCAGCTGCTGCAGTAAATTAGAAGTAGAATGGGATTATCTGTGTTCTGTTCATGTTTGCAAAGCAGAAGGACAGTGTTTTTATTTGTAACTCTCGGTCAAACAAATACAATAATGGCAGATCTTACCTTTGATTATAACTTCTCTGGTATTATTTTCTTTGGACACAAAGATACTTTGAACATATTTCTTTGGTTCAGAGTTGCAGCTAAATGCCTTAAATTTCATTTAAAGTTTCAATAAATGTGACAAGTACCTAACAACAATTGTGCACACACAAACCCTTTCTTCTCTTTTCCTTGTTGACAGGCGGATCGGAGTAGCAAATTTAGCCCACTGTCATTGTCCGGTTGCCAGGCAATGGGAAAGACAAGGTGAATCACCCTGACAGGCAGGGAGGGTGTGGAAGGGGGGTTGGAGGAAAGAACAAGAATAAGCATTAGAGATCGTCATACGAGGGTATAAGATGGGATGAGAGGGGGGATGTTGGTGTGGACAAAATAAGACAAAGATGGGACATGGGAGGAAAAGAGTCAGAGACGGAGTAAAAAGAGGATTAATGAGGAGTGGAGTTCTTGGAAAGAAGAGTGATAAGGACAAGAAACATTAAATTTGGCAAGGATGAACTAATTGGAATTTGGTGGTCAAAAGGTCAAGGTGTGTGACTATTGTGCTTTTAATGGATTTTTTGATAAAATAAAATACAGTAGAGATCTGACAGTGGCTGATACATCAATCAGACTTTTTACTTGCATAAGAAGTACACTGATACTGTATCTTTGATTTAAGTCCCTAAAAGGGGATCACAAATAAAAACACACACATATGCACACAGAAAGAGAGACAAGCCATTAGTTTTGTTAACTGTCTGTCTTTAGTAAAGTAATTTCCTTCAGCTCATGTAAAACTGAGGGGAGGTGGTTACAGCCTGGAGTAAAACACTTCTCTTGGCAAGAGCTGAGAGGAGGGGAGCGTGATATTAATTTCTGAGAAAATTGATTTAAAATTGTTGTTATTTTCAGTCTTCTTCCCTCCCTCAATTATCTCTTCATCACCTCAATTTCTCTCAGCCTTTCATCTCACCGCCATTATCTTTCCATCTTTCTTTTTAACCCCTTGATCCCTATCTCCATCCCTCTATCAAACTCTTTAACCAGCTCACCTCTTATTGTTTTATTTGTTTTCTTAATGCCTCACAATGTTTCACCTTCATCCACATTTCCAATTCTATTTGATTTAGTGTGCTGTATTGGGTTAAATGTTGTATTGACAGTTTTCCCAGTCCGTATGTCTAAAGCCAAATGAAAAATGAAAAGTCCACATATTTAAAAAAAAACTCACCCCCTTCTCACTCGATCCCTCCTTTAATTAACCTCTGCGCCTCTCAGCAGAAAATAAATTACTTTTAGGCTAAATTGAGTTTGAACACAAATTACTGTAACAACTGACACTTACCCTGGCAGCTTAAAAGTGTGTGTGGGCATGTGTTTTTGTGTGTGTGTGTGTGAGGATGTGTCACACTGGGGCACTTATTGCCTGAAACCTGCCACCACTCCCATGTGAAATATAACTATTTGATGTGCACTCCCACCCACATGCATTACACAAAATTCTTACAGCCATGTACATAGCGTCCAAAAGGACTACATATGTGTATCCAAGCTTAATTACATAAACAAATACAGTATGCAATGCTGAAGATCTCAGCAAAAGTACATTTTCTTTGGATTAAGCTAGGGTAACATTTTAACTGAATCCTTAACTCTAATTAGACTAACCTAAATGACTGTCTATATCAGTGTCTTATGCAGAAACCTCTCATATTTCATACGGTATAATTATGTATTGCATCTCAGATTACCTGGAAATATAAAGAACCTGTATGTGGGAGTGTGAATGTTTCCGTCTATAGCTTTGTGACTGGTGACCTGATTCTCCATGCCTCCTGTCGAATGCATGTTGACATAACTACAGTCTCTGTAACTTGCTTTAACTCTTCTTCTCTGATGTTCATGATCATGTAAACACTGTCCAGATTACATTCTGTATTGCTAAGCTTTTCAAAACACTGATGTTCCGGGACTATTAACAGTGGGTTGTTTGGAAGGATCTCTGTGACTGTTTAGCAACCGTTTTCTTGTCTGGGTTTTTGTTGATTTTGTTTTATCAAACAAGCAGCAGCTGCTTTATTGGGGTTTTACAAGGAATGAATTGTTTTATTAGGCTTTTACCAGGAAGTCAATGTTTTGTTAGGCTTCTAGCGACCATTTATTGGCGTGTTGGGCTTTTACTGGTCATATAAATTCATCATGTTGAATGTTTTTCTTTCTGGAGGGGGCTAAAGCTGTGACTGTGTCCATGGTTTCCAATGTAAGCATAATGGAGCCTAATATATCATAACTAGCCCACTTCTAGGTCTGCGTCAGGACATTTATATTCTCTGGAAGTCTCCCTGTGTGCTCATGGATTAAAGAGAGGTTATTATATTATGGAAAACCAGTATGGGGGGGAGGGAGGCTTGCCATCAGAGATATTATCAACAGTAAGTGCTGCATCATGCTGTAACTGCGCACTAATTCACCAACGTTTTGTCATGTTGAAACTACACCATTCGAATAATCCAACTTTCCCTATATAACTTTTCCTAGTTCACACATTTTTATTTCGATATTACTTTGATAGACAGCTGACCTGTCCAGGGCAGTGTCGGGCAACAATGGCCCTATTCAGACTGCCGGCTCAAATACGCTTTTTGGCATAACCAGATTGTGTCCAGATTGACTTTTAAAGTCTGGACAGCATGAAATGCAATTTTTGCAAATCGGACCCAAAAACCTGATCTGATTGTGGACAGTCTGTCTTAAAGATCCGATTTAAGAATCAAATCAAATTTGCCTGCAGTCTGAACTCAGCCTGACTCAAGTACTGTATTTTGAGGTACTTTTACTTGACAATAGTATGTCTATTTAATGCATCTATTCCACTACATCAGGGATTTTCAAATTATGTACACAGAGGGAGAGATGTGAGGTGAAAGATACAGGTGTATGCTGGTGTTCTGAAAACAATGGGAAGTTTGGCTTGTGGATTTGGCCTGCATATCATGGTCAGCAGTTAAGCAGCTGGAGCTGCAGCAGTGGATGTGGCACACAGCTTCATAACTTTTAGTGCCCTCGATTGCAGTAGTTAGCATAAAAAATGTAACACCTTCTCAGAATGATACCGAAGTCAAATCTGAACCCACAGATAGGATGCATTTTAAATTCAGTAACCTGCACTGTCTGAGGATAATTATGTCAACGCAAATAAAAAGTATTTCTGACAACGAGGTTTGATTTTTCTGAGTAACTGGGCTGCTGTTTGCAGAAAAAGATGTCGCTGCTTGCTGCTCTTGATGTGTTGGTGGTGTGAGTGTGAAAAAGTGAACAGCATGCAGGTGTCGATTTTCTGGATATTTTTTTTAATCAAACCGGCCACAAAAAGGATGAACATTTGGTTTATCCCTACTGCAGATGGTATACAAAACACTGGCCTTCCTCCATGTTCCTAGAGAGTGAAAAAACATATCAATCAGTTTACTGTCTTCCAAAACGTTTCATAGCATTTCACCTGCTGTCTGTGGCCAATCAGGGAGGATCTCTCAAATGAGTGCTACCTTGACCCAGGTGGCATTAATCTACCCTCATTTGAAGCTAAATTGTACTCAATTGTTCTCCGACAAAACAATATTATTCAAATGTATCTCTCAAGAAGCATACTCAAAACATGCATATTGTTAGTGAAGTTGATGAATAAGTAACACCACTTCTGTGGTTACACCCTTACTCACCTTGTTCACACACACACACACACACACACACACACACACAGCAGGACGGTGTATTAGTTGACCGTTGAAGTGAAGTCCATCCATCAGCTGTTGTTGACAGGGCTTTTAAGACTGATACCAATACCGGTCAGTGTTTGAACTGTCAACACCTTCAGCACATAAAATATATTTCATTTAGGCTGAGCACTTTGTAGCTTTTCTTCAACAATCATAAATGTTCTGCCATGAATATTATCTGATCTATAGAACTGTGGTCACCACTTAGTCATCATACATTTTTGAAGGTATGCAATCTAATTAAGGCAAACGCATTCTGTGAACCAGATTCAGCAGGATGGGTTCTTTCTGGGTAACATTTGCAGATTATCCTTGTGTATGTGTGCTGTGCTTCCAGGTGCTCTGGTTCCTTTCAATCGAAGACATTCAGGTTCAATGAACTGTAAAGTCCAAATTAAAGTCTAAAGTCGGTGTGAAAGTGCGCTGCCTGCTGCCGTAGGCTCCAGCTCCTCCAAGGGATATAAAATGGTTGAATGGCTAATATTTGAGCCCAACCATAACATGAACTGTATACTAACAACAAAGCATAGCCATAGACGTTCATGGACCTGTTTCCTCTACCTGTGCATGTGTCACTACTGCATGTATGTGAATAGTGTTTCATGATTTATAAACCCATAGGTTTCTGTGACGTGTCTTTGTTTTGGACGTGACATGTGAAGGTCCTGTTTTAGTTAATGATCAATAACTGCATTAATGTTGCCCACAGATTCTCGCCCAGACGTTTCTGCTGCACAAAAGCCATTGTATTGATTCTGACTAGGTGCGGTGGTTTGTATACATAATTACAGCACTTCAGTCTGAGCTGAAGGAATTTCTGGAGAACCTGCAAGATTTCATCTGATTTGACATGGAATCTGGCCGCGTGGCACTGATGACAAGCATTAAGAATAATGATATCGAAATAGCCAATCTTCCTACTAATGGTCCTGTTTACTTATGAAGGCCATATTAAAGGCATTAGTAGGTATTCAAGACTGTTTTACAACCAGTTAAAAGTCCCTCTCAGTAACTTGAATTTTAATTGGGGAATGTATTTTAAAATGTTACACAACAAAGTCTGTTTCCAGGTCTTGGTTAGTACTGCTGCACTTGTGAAAAGAGTTGTTTAGAGCCTTTAGTAGCTCATTAGGGAGCTGCTTATAATCTGATAAATTGTGACATCACAGCCTTAAGTGATGTCGTATAAGGCTGTGATGTCACTTGAGACTACACGTTTGAAAGTGAAAATCTGAGGGTGTGGAGAAAGAAGTTAGCTTACCAGACCTCTGTGGACCATTCCACATCTCTGATTGAGGCTAGTGGGCGGTGGCTACATTAGCGGCTACTAGCATACCAGAATCTACCAGCAAACTCACAGTGGTCGAGTTGCATTGTGGGTAATGTAGGCACCAGGTTTTGATTTGTGGAATAAAAAGATGATATCTCTGGTTCTGCTGCATCAATCTCAATCGATTTTTAAAACAGTCTATCGTGAGTCTGATGATGACAAATTGGTCCTCAAGGATTTAATCAATGCCTTTCTCAGACCACCACCAAGCAAACTAACAATTAAAAAATGTATGCAACTCACATATGAAGCCTTTTTATTAATCCACCAATCGATGACATCTGACAAAAATGGTCTTGTTCCACTAGCAAAGGTCCAGCCAATCGAATCTAGTAAAGTATTTAGTCCAAAACATATTATTATATCAATAAATACCCACAGACTGCACTTGCATTATTTGCCGGCAGATGTTCTAATCTTCCACATGTTCTCCGTATAGGCGTTTTAGGCTAATTTCCCTGGAATGGTAAGATGTTAAGGAAATTCCTCTATAAATCTACAACTGATGATAAACACAACACAACTGACAAAACCCTAAAAACTGCCCTTAAAGTTGTTTTAATTTTTTCCTATAATTAGTACCAAATTACAGAGTTCTTTCCAAGAATCCTTCAATAAATGATTAAGCCATATGGAAACCATAAAACAAAGTGTCTCTTATACCTCTTCTTTCCTATTCTGCTTATCATCCCCCTCATCCTCTCATTTATTCAATCCTGTCTACTTTGTCTGTATAGAGGTTAAGGCCACTAAAACTACTTAGTCAAAGTAAGAGAATGATTTTTATTTTGTATAAAGATGAGATGGGGCTGCTTGACTCTGAATGCAAAGTATAGCTGTAGCTTAGTTAAGGATTGTTTCCATAGGCAGGATTGTGGGGAAGAAAGCAGCAGTGAGGTTGTAGCAAAAGAACAGAACAAATTGCGAGTGACAGGTCAAAGTAAAGAAAAATAAGAATTGCTAAGCTGAAAACAGAGGTGTTGTTGAAAGAAAAGTGTAAATTTCAAATATTGTGCTGAGGTGAGGGATCAACGTGTGCATGACTGACGGTTTACAGGAGGTGAAGATGGGGAGGAGATTAAGGAGGATTAAGAAAGAAGTGTTTAATGTACACCAAGCGTGTGACATGTTGGGGCCGACTTCCCTCTCCATGAATCGAGATGAAAGTGATGATCCATTGTTGATTTCAACCCATTCAATCCACTTTACTGGTTCAGAGGAAAACAAGATTAAAAAGAGGAGGAAGTTTATAAGGAGGATTCTCAGATCCGAAGGCAACAGGGCCGAGAGTTGGGGAGTAAAATGATTTTGTTAAAAGGTTGTTTTTTTTAGCAAATCATTGTATCCATAATGATTTTACTATTGAAGCTCTATCATAAGTTCAGTCGGGAAGACTATACTCAAAACTATACTTAAGATTATACTTTAAATTCTTAAGCTTCTGCCTTACCGGCGTCACTTGTCGCCAGCTCCTGATTGCAGCGGCTTGAATGAATGCAAATCGCATTAGGCCTCAATCATCAATCAAGGTTAAGACATAAATTAGCGTGTCCAACCTGGACCGTTTTCTCAATTGGATAAATATGGTCAGGCTGCTTAGTCAGTAGTTTTAGGCGCTGTCCAAGCCGTAACATGTTTCATTCTCCCTCACAACCTACAATCACTCATCCTGTACCACAAAAGCCCTCTACCGTAAAAGTAAAGTCCGTAAGCAGGATCACGCTGTCCTTATTCAAGCAAGTGCCCATGTCATTGCTGACTTCTTCACAAACCACCATAACCATGCTCAGTTGGCATAACGGCAACTCTCTTTCATGGTGCGCTGGTGTATTTCTTCTGAAGTTGTGACGATATGTCCATCCGTGGGCTTTTGAAGGATATCGCGGTCAGTGGTTCTCAGACTCCGGCCTCCGTCTACTCCAGATTTGATAAAATCTGCATCCACTGAAATTTTTATGTCCGGGGCCAGCAATGGACACAAAGGCCTCACTCTCATGCCTAAATAAGTCGTCAGCATCCCTCACACGAGTCATCATCGCAACCTTTCACGTGAATGGCGATGACAGTGCTTGCTCTGTAAATGTGCCTTGCTCAGATTCTATATACATATGCATACAACTGGTGGTGGAGTTTTTGCTTCACAGTTACTTCAAGCTCACTGTCCTCTCCGATAACCTCGACATTACATTCACGTCTTTCAGGTCACAATCTTTCAGATCATCGAAAGCTTTTTTAAAAAGTATTATATTCTATTATTTTTTGGCTAAGTACACATTACTAGCCGCTTTAGTGTGTGGCTGGTATTGTTTTCACGTGTGCGTCATCATGGAAAAAAGTTGTCTTGGAGGCAATTTATGTAGCAGAACTACCACAGAAGTGGGTTCGATTACTTTTCGTGTTGCTTGTCTGCCTGTTTGTCTGTGGTCGAATCTGTCACAGTAATAGAGTCACAAATCTTTTCAGGTGTAGAGTAGGATCACAAAAAAAAAAGATGAAAGCTGGAGTGCCCAGATGGCTCACATGATGGAGCACCCCGCAAACCAAGGCTGAGTCTTACCACAGCGACCCATGTTCAAATCCAATCAGGGCCCTTCGCTGTATTTCATCCCCTTTCTCTCCCCTTTCCTCTCCAGTATATCACTCTCTGCTCTCATCTTAATGACAAAAAAGAAAAAGAAAAAAAGGCAGTTCAAAGATGTGTGCAGGCCGTCAGGAGTAGGTGGGTAAGAAGAAGAGGCTCAATGGGAATGGGCCATTAGCCCAACCCACTTTACACCCCGGCCTGATTTAGCACGGCAGCGGTGTGGTTCCATTGCAAGATTACCTCCTGTTGATGTATTCTTCTTAGAATTTCTCCTATCTGTTGTACTCTGATAAGTGGGTCACTATCACTGCATCACGGTCCAACGCGACCTCATACACTGCATCATGGTCCAATGTGTCCTCACACTGTTGTCCTGTCATGTGTTGGATGCTGCTTTTTGATCAGGCTCTTCCTATAACTCTTTGTGTTCACCCCAAACCCCTCGTAAGTCATGTTATAACTGGTGTTGGAGTTACTGCTACTGCTTTCATTTGGTTGCCTGCTCTAATTGCATCACTAAGCATCGCTAAGCATTTAAATTGCTCCGTAATCATGCCTGCCCACATTCTCGATATATATGCATATAACTGGTGTTGGTGTGTTGTCTCAATGGCTATTTTGCTGCTCAATGTTTCCTTTTTATCGGCTATTTCCGGTCATAGATAACTCCTCAAATCTGATAAATATATAATTTAGCTAATTTCTAATATTAATTTATTCAACTAATTATTCACATCCAGGTATTCTACTATTACTACATATTAATTTATATGACAATTACTTGTACTAATACCCACTTGTGTATTCTGCAATTGTTCCAATTTCATCATATTCTACTAATTGCCCATATTAATTGTTTTCTGATATGTGGTGTTATATTAATCATTTCGGGTAAGTGGTGTTACTTCATCATATTCGGTACGTAGCGTCTTCTCCATTCTATTCTTATAAGTGGTTCATATTCTTGTATTCATAGGCTATCTGCTTCATTTTAATTGCTTGTTATTTCTCACTCGCTTGCTAACTGGCGTCATGTAGATCGTATGGTGTTAATGGACCTGAGTGTGTCAGATCCATTGCATTGTTAATTCTCAGGTCACTGCTGACCTCTTTTGCTTAAATCCATTCTCTGCTGAATTTCAGGTCTTCTATGTCTTATGAGTGATGTATGATTCATTAAAAGTGTAAGGGAGTCTAACTCTTTAGCCAAATCTATATAAATGCATGCCTGTTATTTAAGTACACTAGCCACGAGACTCTGTCAAGACTGTATCATCAGATCATCTGTTTTCAAAGAAAAATGATCTTTACTTCATCTGACTTCCTCACATCTCTCATGATTGAAATGATTCTCTAGCGAAAGTCAGGAAGACTATATACACTCAGGCCTGCAGTTTATTTTTCATACATCTGCCATTCAGTCCTCACACATGCTAACTCATAATTTCCTTGCTGTTATTGTTCCAGACTGTCAATTATGATATCAGCTGTTCTGATCAGCTGGTCTCTTCTCTCCAGTAGCATAGCGACAGAATTACATTGTTAGTCTATCATCTTGCTACCGTCTCTTTTTAAATACGATTGTCTACCTTCAGTACGTTCATGTTGCTGTTACGCGCCCCTCCACCTCCCCATCTCTGTCCAGTCTTTGTAGATTTATCAGCTTTATCAACTCATCATTCTATCAGCCTCATCAGCCACCACCACCACCAGTGTCTGGGGATTTATCTTTCTGCTGCTCAGGGCAAACGCCCCTCTATTACAAATCTCCAAGCACCCAAGACTTTGTCAAGACTTTATAATCACACATCATCTGTTTGTGATTAACAATTATCTTTTCTTCAACTGATTTTCTCTCCTGATTGAAATTTAATTGGTAAGCTTAATAACAGAGCATGGAAGGTCAAGCAAGCAAACATGAACACGACCAGTCCGACATACAGCCATTACCACCATGTCTGTATGTCCATTGCACAGTAATAATGCATGACTAAAGCTGGTGTAGAGGGGAGGAGTTTTGGAAGTTGCTGAGCAGTTTTAATGGGCATTTACAGTACCAATGAAAGTTAGGATGATACAAAAACGTTCGAGAAAAGTGTCAATCAAGATCTGTTCAACCACACGGGCCACATGATTGACACGGGGATCTCGGACCCACGTCAGTGGAGGCGCTGCCTCCCAGGAGAGAGAGAGGGAGAGGGAGAGAAAGAGAGAGAGAGCACGCGCGCGCGAGCGAGCGAGAGAGCAAGGGCTGGAGAGCAGTGCTTCTCCCACAGAGGTAAGACCGGAGGAGTGACTTTACCAGAGACACAGAGGAAAGGTAAACCCAACTCACTTTATGTACTTAAATATGTATGCCTGATTACAAATTGAGTCACATTAGTTTACATCATTTAATTGTAGATCATTAATGAATATGGTTACACAAGTCTTTCAAGGTTCAAAATGTGTTGTTATATAGGATTGTTTATGACCTGTATACGTGTTTTCTAACTTTAAAACGTTATTGTACATGGATTTGTAAATAATCGCGAGTAAACTAACTTTGACACCAGGATATCAAGCTAAATCCTTCTAATCTGTGTAATTAGGCTTACATTTTATTTGTGATTTGCATTCATGATATATGTCATTTCGCTTTGGGGGCGTTAGCCGTTCAGTCCTGCCTGTCGAACCTTAGAAACCTGGACTTGGTGTCTTTAAACCGGTTTTACGCCGTTAACAGTCAAATATTCACCTGTGGTATATTGAAGTATATTCTGTCTATCACCAGCTATGTCTAAAACGTGTTCAAGGCAACTGATTGTCATCTCTCTGCCGTCCAGATTTTAGGATGCGCCACTCGTGCGAAAAACCCTGCCACTGTCTCCAGCGCGCACATGAACAACCGAGAGTAAACGGCACTACCCGAAACCATCGGTAACCTTATCGTGGACACGTTCAACTTTCAGATCCTCATTTTAAATCTCCGTCAACCGAGGGATTCAAAGGAGGAGGGGAAGGATATCTTGTGTGAAGACCACCAGACTGAATGCGATGTTCACGTCTACTCCAGAAAGAAAAAGTGAAGGAGTGAACGCAAGTGGAGATAAACAAAGTGCCAAATGTTTTTAAAGAACTGGATATGGAAATTCAACCCTGACAAAAAAACAATAGTGGACCATTAATTTAGTGAGCTTGAAGCGTTTTCAAATCAAGAAAATCAAACACACGTTTTACCGCGGACGAATATTCTCCGGAGAAAATCCATCTGACAGGACTATTGTTTAAGTATATATGTGCAGTAAATGGGTAAGTTAGATTGCATGGAACAGTTTGCGTAATTATTACATGTTCTCTTTTTGTACCAGCCACTAACAGTGAAACTACTGATCCTTAATTCATTTGTGGACCTGCTTTTACCTTCTCAGTGACTTGCTGTTGGTCCCTGGACGTCAGCTTGGAAACTGTTACTCTAAAGACTTTTCTCTTCTCTGCAAGTGGTCAGAAGCTAGGCTCCTCTCTTTTGATGTAATGGAGGGTAATCACACTTTAACTTAACCTTTTTGTTTGTTGAACTGTGCATCACTAACTTTTTAGGCTTAATAATAAATGATTAATGCATCCTGTGAGAGAATATGTCCAAAAAGGAAGACAAAGACACTAAAGACTCTCTAAAAAATAATTTATAACTTATTTAAAATCGGTGGATATTTGTTTTACAATGCTCAGAGATGCTTAGTTCCTTCTCAAACATGGAGAATGTGTCCATCCCTGGCGTTGCACCGCCAGTCTGCAACGATTCTGTGGACTTCTACTCCCTCACGTCAGAGAACGGCACTGACCTGAACTGCACTCCTCCGTCTGAGTTTTACTTCTATGCAGACCTGTACATCATTTTACCGGTCATCTATTCTGTAATCTGCGCAGTTGGACTGACAGGCAACACGGCTGTCATCTATGTGATCCTCAAAGCCCCCAAGATGAAAACAGTAACCAATATGTTCATCCTGAACTTGGCCGTCGCCGATGATTTGTTCACTTTGGTGCTACCGATCAACATAGCCGAACACTTGCTGCACTACTGGCCTTTTGGTGAGGTTTTGTGCAAAGTCATCCTTAGCATAGACCATTACAACATCTTCTCCAGTATCTATTTCCTGACAGTTATGAGCATTGACCGCTACCTGGTCGTGTTGGCCACGGTGAGGTCCAAGCGCATGCCTTACCGCACCTACCGAGCAGCCAAAATCATCTCATTATGTGTCTGGATACTTGTTATCCTCATCGTCATGCCTTTCACTGTTTTTGCTGGCGTGTACATGAACCCAAATGATGGGAGGAAGAGCTGTGTGCTGAGCTTCCCAAGCCCAGAGAGTTTGTGGTTCAAAGCGAGCCGGATCTACACGCTCATCCTGGGCTTTGCCATTCCTGTCTCAACCATCTGTATCTTATATACCATGATGCTCTACAAGCTGAGGAACATGCGGCTCAACAGCAATGCCAAGGCGCTGGACAAGGCCAAGAAGAAAGTCACCATCATGGTGTTTATCGTCTTGGCCGTCTGTTTATTCTGCTGGACGCCGTTCCACCTCAGCACCATTGTGGCTCTGACAACGGACCTGAGGACCACACCGCTCCTGATCGGGATCTCCTATTTCATAACCAGCCTGAGCTACGCCAACTCCTGCCTCAACCCATTCCTCTACGCCTTCCTGGACGACAGCTTCAGGAAAGCCTTCAAGAAAATGTTGGAATGTAGACCGGCCTGAACGTACGATAGTACGACACATGAAACCAGTCCCAGAGGTCTAGAGAGACTTACTGAGGGAGGACAGACTGTGGTGGTAAAATTGGATGGTTAAGATTTAGGTTCCAATCTGAATTGTTAATGTATCTGATAAAGATTTGATTTGTTTGGTTTGTTAAAGCTGCACTGCAACTTTACACATTGTTTGCACATGCTAGCAATAGGTAGCTATCTTTCATTCATCTGTAATATATTGAAAAAAACGTGTAGAAAAATACCTGTAAATTGCACAAATCTCATCTATAAATGATTTATATTACAGTAAACCAAAGGGATAAGAGAGAAAAAAAACATTTGAGTTAATCTTCGTCAACACAGAAGGCTGTTAAAATTCATCACATCCTGTGGGCAAATATCCCATTCCTCTGATGGACAGGATGCTTTTCTTTGTCACAGCTGGACTGTTCTATATTGTTAGAGAATATGCCTAGTGCAGCCTCTTGGCTCCGAGAGCTCAAAAAAAAAAGAAACAACAGCTTGTTGTACAGTAACTATCAGCAGAATTTCCCATCATTGTGTCTGAAGAACTGGCCATTAAATCGGATTGTTTTCCAGTTTGCAGACTGCAATTAAAATGTCAGACCTTTTCCACAACAGTAAAAAAAAAAAAGACGTGATGGGTCACTGCAAACAGTCGTAACCTTGGTCGAAACTGAAGGCCGAGGAGTGCCTCTGAGCGGTGGAACATTTGCTGTGCGGAGAAAGTACAGTTCAACACACCATCATTGATTTGCATGCTGTCAATGAATTAACCTTATGAGAATGGTCAGAGTTGGAGGATGCATGCATGAGGATTACAGGTGTTTATCATGACGCAAACAGGAGGGGAAAATAGTCCCTTTTAAAAATCAAAACAAGCGGGATGACTTGATAAAAGCCAACACTTGATCTGCCTTTAAATGATTCTATATTATAAACAAAATCATCTCAAAGAAACCAAATGATACACTTTGTGGATTACTTTTAGAGTTCTGTTTTTTTGGGTCAGGCTACAGATTTTCATTTGCAAAGTATGACCTGAACAATTAAAAGGTTCACACATTGATGGACTCTTTGAATGATGGGCATTGTTTGGATGAAAAAGTTTTTCCAGAATGTATATGTACCACTTAAGGGATGAAAAGGGAACCTGACAACAGTACTGTATGCGTGATATCCGTCATGGGACAGGAGGGCTATGTAAAATGAAATCTGTGGTTCTCTTCACGTTGTCATTTTTCGTGACCTTTGGTCGCCCCCTGTTGTCAACATGGCGAGGTTACCTGAAAATGCAGCCAGAGCCATTTATGGAGGAGTGTGCATAGACGCTGCTGAGGGGAGTTACACAGTTTCACACTGCTCATGACAGTGTCCGCATAAATATCATAATTTTTCCCTTCACTTCATGGACATTTGTGAATAGTAACTTTTGGTATCTGACTTAAACCCCATGCTGAAGTTAATCCTCAGTTGTATATTTTTTAGGAATATATGCAATCCAATGAGATTCACAGTCATACCGTGCAAACTTAGCAACTATATCCATTTAGCGTTCTTAAATTACAATTCAGAGTTTGTCTTGCACTGTTAAAATCATGAAAACAGAGAGGAATAGAAACAAGTACGGCTTATTTTAGATTTCACTGTGTTAAAATATTAATCAAAGGAGATACATGAAGGTAAAATGGAAAAGAAAACAACTTGTTTTTGAGATTGGCAACTGTTTGTCATCATGCTATGTAATGTGTTTTGAGCCTTCTACAGGTTTTAAAAAGTTGCACACAAAAGAATGTCAGGCTCAAATTTACAGGAGGCTTACAAAAGTAAACCGAGAGGTAAAAACGGTTCTGGACAAGATTTAGAGCCCTAAATATAAACAAATTCCTTTAATGACAATTCAAAGCACTTAATATGAATGATACCAACATCTAATCGGCAGTAACAAACACAGTACATCGTGGTTACCTGCTAGCCATGTCAACTCTTGATTTCAACTTTACTTTTACCATCATTTTCTTAAAATCACAATAAAAGAGTTTTAACATTTATGTTTTGTTTGTTCCAACACTTCACTGATTGTATGTGATAATGTTTTTAAGGCTGTGCCATTCCATCTAAGATAAATACTCAGATATGTGTGAATGTGAGAAAAAAGCCTATCAATTTGGTTTCTTTGGTAATTTTAGATCTCTACTAGATTAAAAAGAAGCGTTCTGAAGCTTCAGCATACAGTGTTGCATGACTTAACAGTGCAGAATATTACAGTGTGACAACAGAGAGTTTACTTCTTCAAATGTTTTTGAATTTTACCGCTAAGCTCTATTTATGTTGTAAATCATGACACACAATGCCCATGTAACTCTTTTCCTCCTCTGGTGGCTATAAAATGAGCAAACGGCACTTCCAGCAGCTTAACAAGTGCGTGATAAAAATCAGCTTCGTCTGTATGGCTCTGACTGCAACGACAGAAACATTTCTATGTCCTGTTGTAAATAGGACACTCTTTTTTGCCATTTAACTGTACAGTCATAGCAGTGTGTAGTCAAACATTCTTCATGATAAACATTGTGTGACACAATTGAAAAACAATATGAAATTAAAATGTATTCGGAATCATTGTCTTTTATGCAGCATGTAATTTAAAAGTATGACATTGCCTTTTATTTGTTTGTGTATCTTACAAATCTTTCCTGTCATTCTGGTAATGAATAAATAAATAAACATAGAATATAATGTTTACATGTATTTGGTGGAGGAACCTAGTGTGTAATGTTACACCAGCCATACATTGCGAGCATACAAATCACTAGAATCTAGTGACTTGTATGCCTTGCACCTATCTTATCTGTGATCATGTACAGCAGGTCAAACAGAAATAGAAACCCTTTTTATTGTCATATACATATACACATACACGAAATTTGACCTCAGCATTTGACCCATCCCTGTATATAGGGAGCAGTGGGCTGCCAATGACAGGCGCCCGGCTCAGTGTCTTGCTCAGGGACACTTCGACACGTGGCATGTCCCAGCCGAGGATCGAACCCCCTGTGGTTACCAGACAACCCTCTTAAGCCAGTGAGCCACGGTAGCCAAATAGCATGGTATAGACTCTGAGTTTTGAGTTTATAGTTGTATAATTGGCCACTATGAATACAAGCATTTAATAGCATTAAGTTACCACGTACAACCACGGAGGTATTCAGCTGAAATTTACCAGTTAACAGTCACTCGTTAAACTAACACATTCAGACATTTTGAAGGAATTTGTAATTCGTGTTTTGAGCTTGCTAACTTATCTGGATGGAGAGGGAAAAACGCCTCTTCTGTTACCAACATGATCAAGCATATTTTGGATGACATCATCTGTAAAAGGATGAGTAAGTTTTGTTTCCCACTGGTACTTATGTATTTCTTTACATTTTAGAGTCAAAGTCGCTTTTTTTGACAGGCACAATAAATGGGCAGACATTTGTTTTCTTGATATCTTTGCTCACACATTTGTACAGTGCTGATGTAGATTAAAAAGAGGAAAAATACAGATGAAGACATATAATTGTTATTGTCATTAGTGGTTTGGGTCAGGGTCACTAGTTACATGGGGCAACTACACCAGCTACTGCATCAGCTGACGAGCAGTAGGATGGATAAGTGGTTCGAGCTTCATGACAGCGAAAGGTCACAGATTCTATCTCAACAACAGCCTGTTGTGTCCGTGATGTACTGCCGAGCCTTTACTGTACTGCTGACACTGAGCAGTTTACAGTAAGATGGTGGTATAATATTAAGTGTAACGTGTAAAGATTCTATGAGTATAGGCATAGTTCTGCTCTCAATTTAAAACAGCATGTCTTTAGTTGGAGAAGGTGGAGCCAAAGGTGCCACATTTTAGAGAGCTACACCTATAGCCATGGTCACGGAATATGGATTTATTTAACACACATTCTATTTTGTATCAGAATATATGTCACAGAAAATGTAACAGCAAATGAAAACGGTACTGTACACATCCAGAAGGCTAACTTAGCCCATTTGTTATCATTTGTATTGTTTCTAGTTTCATCTGGTATAAAATAACTTACTGACTTTCAAAAAGAAACATTGTGTTTTTCGGGGGTTGGGTGAGTGGTGTAAATGTCCTTCTCATTCAGGTCAGCCAGGTCTTTCTTTGCCTCAACCAACAGTAAAAGTACTTCACTAAATGTTACTAAAAGTCACTGTGAGGAACTTTTAACTGGTTAGGAATCAGTCTCAACTTATTACCGATGCCTCTATATGACCTTCATAAGTAAACGAGACCTTCAGCTAGAAGATTGGCTATTTCTATATACTTATTCTTAATGCCTCTCATCGGTGCCACCGTGTCAGATTCTGCACAAAACCAGATGAAATCCTGCATGTTCATCACCAGAAACTCATCAGCTCAGACTCCAGCGGGGCCTCCAGCAACCAGCCCGCCACAGACGGACACAGCTCCGCGCCCAGCTGCAGCATCTCCTCCTCCTGCTAGGAGCCTCTCTGCTCTGTCGGTTCCCGCTGGTTGCAATCACTCCATGATGCTGGAGACCTGCGCCATATTGCTTGGCCCACTGGAGGCAAGGGAGGCACGGGAGAACCAGAACCAGGACTGAGCGGACTGTCAGACCCCTGCTGCAGTAAACAGGTTAAGAGGTTTGTCAAAAGGACTCTTGCGCTCATAAACACTACCTATTTGCCACACAGGGCCCGCCAAAATCGACACAAAATTGAAAAAGCATGTGGTAGCCTGATTTATGTTATGGTCATACTGTACCCTGCAGTATTAGCATAGGAACCCGAAAAATAATGCTGGTTTCCATCTGGTTATTCCATTATCTCACATCTTGTTGTCACAAACACACACAATAATGATGGCAGAGTTTCTACCAGGTTTTTATTTCCTGGAATTGTCTTTAGCACCGTAACATTGTTATATTTAGCAGCTTCAGTCTCTTTTTTTTTAAGGAGACAGGGTTGCCTCCATGTTGAATTCCAATCTGTTACATTCAAATACCAGTTTCCGTGTTGTAGGCTACTGTTTGAGGAGCAGAAATGCAAGGCTGGGCTTTCTGTCACAGCTGCTGTGTTCGCTCACTGAAGTGTTGCAGTCTGGACGGCTCACATGTGCTATCTGGTGGTTGTTGGTGCGCAGTGCTTGGACTGAGGGCAGTCTGGAAGCTACAGTAACTTACTATCATCTCTCGATGTACAAGTGGTATTACAAGACAGGACGGAAAGGGGCTAGCTGGTTAGCACACTCATTTCAGAAACACATAGATGTCTTCGACATAACGTCAACTCTGTACCCTCTTTAAAAAAAGTCGATAATAAATGTCTTTAACCTAAATTCAACTAATTAAAAATGCCTTGGGCATATGACACCATGTCATGAGCAGTACAATTTGTATTAATTTGTTCACATTAGTTAAAATGGACTAAAGAGTTATACTGTGTACAGTGGAGCAGTATATGTTCAGTATGACAGTATCAGTACTGAGAGGAAAACACTGCCAGAAAAAATTCCTTTCTTTCCTTCTGTCTAACTCATTTATTGAGTCAAATAGTTTACTTATTCACTTCACATTATTTTACTGTCTTCTTGTCTGTCTCATTATCTACTCCACCTTCTTTGTTTACATATCTCACTGTCTCACTTTCTGTGAGTGTAGTGTAAACAGTAACACTCAACTCTTTTCCACTTCAATGTGGTGTGTGTGTATTTGTCTTAAACAGATACAGATGAGCGCCTCCATGCGGTCAATTTGACAAGGAGATATGCTCATTTCAGTGTTTGTGATAAGCCATTATTAGCACTAGAGGGCAGTGTTGGTCCATGTAGATTAGCCTATTTGTGTGTGTGTGTCTGTGTGTGACATAATTAAATTCACTTTCACCTAAATGATTTAAGAAAGTTGTAGACAATTGATAAATCTAGCGCAACATTTAGGTTCAGCGACTCCACACGAGTGTTTCAATGATAACACGTGTTCCATCCTTTAGAACATCCAGACGTAGTTAAGTGGAGAACAACAACTGCAGATGGCAGTGTGTAGCTGTAAATGAGATGTGTCCCTGAGTTCATGTGGAAGTGCTCTTTCTCACTTTCTCAGGAACACTATTCATATAAAAACTGCAACTGTAAATCACATGTTTGGGGGAAACATGTCACCCTAAACATTTGCTGCCATTTTTCAAAAGGTTACTACCCAGAATCCTTCCAGGTATGCTTAAAGCCAAGGAAAGATGGAGGCAAAGGTTAAATGGTAAGAATAAATGTCCCAATACATAGTATGTCAAATGCATCTGATCGCAGTTTGCAGTGTGAAAGTCAACATTATTTTCAGGCTATTCTGACCCACAATCCTCTGCACAGCTACAGTTGCGTCACATCAACTTAGCCACCGAAAGAGTACAGACAGATGGCTGCCTGATGACAACTCATTGAGAGTCTGTGACAGATATTGGCATTAAAAAAAAAATACCGTCTGCACAACAGACGATGCAAATAAATGATAAATGAGTACACAGACGGACCGGCAGACACACACACACACACACACACATGTGTTATAACCTCATAAATGTTTAACTAAAGGTAACATTAACACATGTCACATATTCTCACTTCACAACATACACACAGACGGGCACACTGATATCTACCCTGTCAATCTCTACCTTCTCTGAGCTATTGGGAATCAGTACAGCATTGATTGAGCTGTTCTTTTCCTTTCTGTTTGAACACCCTCTTGCATATAGACACACGATAATTACAGACAGTGCTGCCAGACATTGTCTTTAAAAGCACTTATGTCAAATTATCACAAAGCATCTCTTGCCTGCAAAGATTTGTTTTTCCTTTTCGAAAGAACCCATCATTAAACAAGTGAAATGTCATAACAGAGTCTATACTTGCTACTCACTTGCAACTGCTGCAGCTGATGTTTGCATCTCATAAGCTCGCCTGCCAACAGTTGATCATCTTACTTTAGGAGGTCTGTTTGGAAAGAATAACTGTATTTGTGCCACAAACATAAACTTCAAGTGGAAGTCAATGTTTTATTGTCTTCCATTTCCGTTTACCTAAGTTTTGTCTCTTTTCTGGCTTCTAGTATGGCTACACTGAGGAAGGTGGTTGTAAATTTATGAATGCAGCCTTTAGGTGCATACTGCAGATCATCAACGTGCCTGTCTACAGAGAGAGAATTTATAGTTGGCTTGGTGGTGCGGTTCTCAATCGGTAACAGCTTTTACGATGTTCCTCTACTTTGATAATTTAACAGTCATACCATTTAACATTCTCATCACCATTGATCATTATTTTCTTTATAATGATCAATTATACTCAGAGTACATTTTAAATTAGTTGCTTTTGTCTGAGTAGATTTTTACACAAGTAATCTTACTCTTACTTCCGTACAATTTCCAATGTTCTTTCCCAACCCTGATTGTAACCCCACTTTACTCGTCGTCTTGAATCCACAAATATTTCTTCATTAAATTGTCTTGGATCCTATTAATCTTGGGCGACCTGATCACAAGTGGACCGCTCTAAGTCCGTCAGGTCACACCTGGCATTACAATGCATCACCACATACGTCTCGAGTGACCACTGATCAGATCTCACATCCCTGCTCTATATTCAAATAAACACTTCCTGTGCTTAGTCTGTCAGAAACTACAAGAAGAAGAAATCCAAATTGCCCAAGATGTTTGACTCACGAGTAAAATAACTCAATGGGCTTTTCTGCTTAGGTAGTTGCTATCAGTGAATTTAAGCAGGAATGTAGTGTAGCTTTTATTCTGAAAGGTAAGGCTGAAAGAGTGAAGCTGTGATGTGCTGCAAATGACAATGTGGGAGCAATAACAAGTTATCTGTTTTGGTTCAGACCATGGAGCCTACGTGTTATTATTTTATTACCTTCATAAGGTAATATGTGCAACTCATAACCCTCTGCTACAAAAGCTGTAGCAGTTTAATAACCAACTGGAGATGAGAAAAGGGAGAAAAGAGGCCAGTGGTTTTGTTGACGTTTTACCTGTTAAGTCCTTGTCAGGGACGCATCAAGAAACATGAGCGTTCTCACTACAAAAGATGAAGTGGAGAAAAACGTCTCAGACCAACTCGGCAAGTGATATGACACTAAATCATTTACACTTTTATTTAGCGCTGTCTACTGGCCACGCTACAAGCTGCTGTACTCTACTGTACTCCAATAGGCACAACTGTGCTCTGAGAATGTGTGTACTTAATTGAAAGCACATGAGTTGAGCTTGTTGTAGAAGGCCTTCTTCCTCCCCCACTCCAGAGACTTGACAAGCAAGAACAAAGCCTTGAGCATAATGGACAGGAAAACATTTTTTTTGGAAAAATCATTCTTAATTTATTTTCTTCCTGCAAATGACCAGTTCCGGTTTGATTTTCATAAGTGAAAATGCAACGTACCTGGACTGCAGCCTAGGAAATGAAACACAACTATTGTCTGGTGTGCTGCCAATATGTGGACACAATTTTGGGGCCAGCAGAGTGATACAAGTTCACATAACATAAACATTGGGGCCTAATCGACCTGAGGGGTTTTTGATAAACATGCTCTATTGTGATGCTTTTTGATGCACTCTGACACCTTATTCACATGCAAAGCAGCCTACATGTCTTTAACCACTAAAAATTGAAATGTGTAGGCCTCTCAAAAACTGTTGATTACTTTACAGATTAAATATGAATTGTGGTGTAAAGGTCGCTGACTGATAAGTCGCATACATCACAATACTGCTTGTGATCTTCTAAATGTAAAGGTCTACTTGACAGAACAATAAATTATCTTTTCTCTTTCCAGATTTTTTAACCACATCTCATTGAATTTACTAGAGAGGAAAGCTTGTTATAGCCTTTGCTCTGATATGATGCAGTTTGCAGAGGAACTGCTGTGTCAAGAATTTACTTTCTCACACAAACCAATGCTGAGGATTTTCTGCAGACAGCAGCTTGATGTCTGTTAGCATTATTTTAACTTTCAAATTCATGTAGGCTTGCAATTACACTGCATTTCATTATTTTAAGCTTTTTAGAGAAGGGGGGAATAGGGAGGAAGAATCAGAGGAGAGAGAGGGAACACGCCATCATCATTTTGCATTCTGTGCTGAAGCGTCCTCTACTTCAGACGCCCCCTTCATAAACTAGAGGTGAAGCTATTTGCCATTCCCCTCCTCTGTCTGGCTGTTTGGGAGACCAATAAAACCCGACAGAGTATCTGTCTGAGCGATGCCGAGATCAAACTAATGATTTCAGGTAAATGACTTTGACCGAGGACTCTTCATCATCTGGAGAATAATTGGCATCCATCTGTCCGTCTGGAGGGGTTGCTTTCTTTCCACCAGGCTGCCTCTTCACCATTACAGACTTTCACACAATATGAATTGTTGACCAAAATTCCATTTTCACAGAGCACTCTCCTGATGTTCTTACCTTTCCTCATTTACAGTTTTAATGGCGTTATTATTTATGGCTATCTAATAAGCAGTACATATGACAGTAGTCAGCGTTTGGAAATTGCTTCAGCACCAGCCCCTTCAGGACAGCCTACAGTCACACAATAACAAATACATGCTGGTGTTAACAGCCATGGAAGAGAAAATCTATCCAATCTTTACCAACCACGATGTTGTTTTCAGAGTAACACAGCAAGAAAGAAAAGAGAAATGGATAAAAAAATATTTCACATTTTTCGTCCATGCTTTTTTTTTCTATAATTATGAGATGTTATTGATTTATTTAGTTTATCTTATTTGACTAATACACAATTTGAATGGTGCATGTGTAGCCATAATTCTAAACTAATGCAAAAATAAGCTTCCGTATGCTGTGAAGAGCAGCACAAGATGTCCTCAGAAGAGTAGAATGATAGACCAACACACACATCTGCTACACCTGCACAAAAATGACGAAAAGAAAGCATGTGATTGTCAAAGCGCCTACAATAATGCACCTGTAATTGCGCTGGCAAGAAAATAGCGTCTAAGTGCTTCTGTGCTATTTGCATGTAATTAAATTTGGTAGTAAGCAGTGATTTGGCACACTGTTACAGAACCATCATAGAAGCCGTCGTTGTTTGTTAAAGGGCAGGCACTTTGAGCGGTGTGAACTGAAATAGACGCTTTATCCCGTTGTGTACCTGAATCAACACAGGCTTTATTAGCCAACTGGTGTAATCCTTATTACAGAAAGGGTAGCTCAATTTGATCACATTATTGTAGAAACCTGTAGATTGTATAGAATGAAGGGTCGGTAGGTCTCAATCTGAACGAATACGATGTTTAGTAAGCTGCTTATGCAAGCAATTTGTTACCACCAATCTCACAAACGTTTTCAACCATGACAACGAGGGCTGGGTATCGTTTGAAAAAAAAAGACAACGTTAATACAAATACCATTAGCCTTAAAGTGATACCGAAAGCAAACTTCAATTCGCTTCAAACCTGAGAGCAGTAAACAGTTCAAGCAAGCAGAGTAGCCATCGCAATCAGAAATTACAATGTTGATAGTCAATTACTCATTTGGTCATCAACGGTTTTTCATTTTTCTTTCAATTGTCAACTTATTGAATATGTGATACTGAAAGTTTCTGGCATGCAGGCTCACAGCTCCTGCGTGAACAATAGCAGGCCATGGGAATTTTGTCTGCCAAGAACCTGAGCTCTTTCTTTTACAATTTGTGATAATGCCATATTCCGTAATTCACTCCAGTCATCAGTGATTTTGTCCGTGTTGCAACCGTCATTGTAAAATGAGGGTGGGGGAAGCAAGTGACACCCAAGTTTACAGAATGGATGGATCACAGTGTTTTCCTTAAGTACTTTATTATGTTCGTTGTTGTTCGTCTCTAGTCTGATAGGTTTGAATGCTGAGCAGGGGAGCTGCAGGAAGCTTTCAATCATTAGTCAGTTCATAAAGCCGTTTACCTCTCTCGCTCTCTCCATCGACCTCTCAAGTAGCTGTTATCTTCGTGCAACTTATAATTGATTTGTTCTTTTCGCACTGTGTCTGATTCAAGTCATTTTTGACATATTAAAGTTGGAAGGGTTGTTTTGCATTGGGTTGTTTTGTACCAAAAAGGGTTTGTCTATTCATTATTGGAGGATGTATAGATACATATCGGAGGATTCTCACAATAAAGGGCAATGTCATCTAATAAAAAGCACTTTGAGAACATGAACCTGGATGTGCTCACTGTCTGTCTTCATTTAGATTATTATGTGCATCACCAACAAGGAGTAAAGGGGACAAAGAGTCTCTCATTCACAAGTGGGACACTAAGGATTTGTGACGTTTCCCTAGATAAAATTCAAGCTTTGTATAACAACTGGCTTTTCTTTTGCAAAAATGCCAACAGGATGTAATGACTGAAATACAAACTGTTTTGAACAGAGTGAGTGTGCCTTTTAAAGGTGACATTTTGTCAACAACAAAACCTAAATTGACGAGTTTATGCATGTAATATAGCCCATATGTGGGCTGCGATTTCCCAGTTTAAAACCTCTGCCAACAAAAGCAACATTTCACTCACATTTCCTTGTTTTTCAGTGCCACCAAAGGCGGTAAGTTTTGCAGATTTAGGATGAATCACAATGCTATGCTCTCTTACTGCATTTGAAGTTTGTCACCCTTACAGTTTTGTCTCAGCTTCTGTTTTATTTTTCCTGGGCCTTGTAATTCTTTCCACAGTGAGAACATAGTATGTGCCATTGGAGACTACGACCCTGATGCAACAGCATTGCCTAAGTATTGCAACACCTTAAAGAAACTCTATTTTCTATGGTAACAACACAGGCTAATATTGATTTTCGCTCCCAGTGCAGACTCAAAACATCAAAGTAAAAATACTCATTGCAAATTCACTAACAAACCCACGCCATGTGTGTTTAAAAGTAGTTTTATGTGGAATGACTAGACAATTTGGGAAAGATGTGGTAAGGGTTGTGTTCAGAAGGATGTAAAGAGTGGCAGGGGTAGGGGAACGCATTCGGATTTAGGCCACAAAACTTACTTTGGTTTTGGAAAAACATGGTTGGGCTTAAAATAATTACTACATACATAAGTACGCAATATATGTTGGAAACATCACTAGACTAACTTCAACATAACTCAAAACACATCAGTCTTGAAAACCGGTAAATAAAAAATATTTGACTCAAAAATACATTTGATTTATTTTGGTATGTAAAGGAAATGAGAATTTGCTGATTTGCAGAATTCACACTCGACATTTGCTTCTTTGGAAGTTGTTTGTTGTGGTGAACCTATCTTTCATAATTCATATACTGCAGAATCCTTTCTCCACAAAAAGGACTGTTGCTGTTTGTGGTGGGCAAAACCTAGAAATCAAAGGAATACAAACAAGTTAAAAGAAATAAATATATAGATTTTCTCTGTCTCTTTTAGCATGCAAGTTACAGCTTTGTCCTTGTCTCTCATAATTGAAACCCCCAGAGTAATTCAGCTCGGATGAATACCTGCATGAAAACAATATACGGGCTGAATTGAAAGCTCAGTGGTGAAAAGGCATCATTGGTTGTTCTGATTATAACCTGCATGGAGTAAAGCACTTTTCATCGAGCTGATCAAAAGAACTCGCACATGTAACCCCTGTCTGACAAAAAGTGTCCTGAAGTTCAAGTTCATGCCTGGCAACATGACCGTAGAGACACGGTCAATCAGCTGGTCCCGGCACAGGCTATTACAGGAGACACTGATGCACAGTTGATAATACTGTTTATTCTTAAAAAGAAAAACTAAAAGATGACTTCATTGGCAACCCACTCAAACTATCCGTTGATGAACAGCTAAAAATCATGCTTCAAATTATGATTTAGATTTAAGAGCAGTGTAAAACTAAATCAGCATTATTGAACAAATGAAATTCAATGAAACAGCAGTAGTGAAGGTCAGGGTAGTGAAAGACAATGTGTCCCAGGAGATAAAAGGCTCTGAACTCTGGTCAATCCTGACTGCATGTTGTGTTGTTGTTTTCCTCTCTTTCACTCTCCCCCCTGCTCCTCTCTGCTGTGTGCCCTCTCTAATAAATATGAAATCCCATTTTGCTAATCTCATAAACTAATGAATGCTCAGCTCTCAAAGTGTGACGTTGTAATCAAATCACACAGCTATAAAACCATTATTGGTGTTTGCAGAAATTGCTGAAAATGACGTGTAACATCACAAGTATAAAACAAACAAGTGACACTACTGTGTGGTAAAATCGGATCTAAATTGACAGCATTAAACTTCCATCATTTGCTGCTGCTCTGAAAAAGGATAATTCAGCACCTCTGTTTCTTTAACATCGAAACTGTTGCTGGCATGGACAAATTAAATCATAGCACTTCCAAAGATAACATGGCTTCCCCCTGCTTACCTCACAACAACAACAGAGCTATTACCTGCAGACTGAGTGCATTCAGCACAGTGCTTCCACCCATTTACACTATTCCTTCTATGCTCCCTAATTGTCTCTACAAGACAGGTTAACCCCTACATTTACATCGAGGAGTAAATGCTCTTCTCTTTGAAGGAGCTTTCAGAGAATCTAAGCAGCAAAACTAATTTGCATGGAGACCAAATCCCAACACAAAATCCCAATTACTCATCAGGGTTTGCTAAGCTTAAAGGTCATTTTCTAAACTAGAGTGCAGTATTAACGTCACCATACGTCTAAAAGCTTTGGCTGCAGAATGTGCCAGTCAATTTTGGGTCGTTTTGGATTTCTTACAGGAACTAATGTCTTAATAGTGACTTATAAATGTCACAATGCTACATGGGAAAACAGCCAGAAAATGCTGACTGAGACACACATCACATCACTGGCACATCGGTTGCTATCACTGATCCACTGAGACCTGGTGACTGCCATTTGTCAGGGTATATTACTTTCTCCGCTTGATATTACTGTTGTCTCAAATGGGATTTCTATGTAGTCCTCAGTTAACTTGAAAAAATAGAACATGATTGTATTAGCTTTTATGAGAGGCTGTACAGATTCAGCTGTTATTGAATTTTGGTTATGATGAGTGAACACTGCAGGCTGCCATGTACCCGAAATCAATAGACATTATATTCACAAACAATAAAAATCCACACTCACAACATTACTGCATACAATGAATCAAAACACATTTAAAATATTCAGTTCAACTTCAATAACTCACTAACTCTCCTCAGGCATGAACACGTTCTGTTTGTACAAATACACAGTGTTTGAACTGGAAAGTCTGTGTGTGTGTTAGACAGAGCTATCACTAACTGTGTGATATAAAATGTCAAACTCAGCATCAATCAGGCCTCTGTGGCTCTTTTTGGACTGGGGCGCATGCTATAATCAGCAGTAAAGTGAAGGACGAATACATGTAAATGTCGTTTATCCACCCTTTATATGTAATTACATAAATGGCCCAGAAGAGCTGCCTGAACACTGAGTTTACGTTGTGCTGGTCAGAGGTACAGTGGGGAAAAAAAGTATTTAGTCAGCCACCAATTGTGCAAGTTCTCCCACTTAAAAAGATGAGAGAGGCCTGTAATTTTCATCATAGGTATACCTCAACTATGAGAGACAAAATGAGAAAAAAAAAAAAAAATCCAGAAAATCCCATTGTCTGATTTTTTTTAAAGAATTTATTTTCAAATTATGGTGGAAAATAAGTATTTGGTCAATAACAAAAGTTCATCTCAATACTTTGTTATATGCCCTTTGTTGGCAATGACAGAGGTCAAACGTTTTCTGTAAGTCTTCACAAGCTTTTCACACACTGTTGCTGGTATTTTGGCCCATTCCTCCATGCAGATCTCCTCTAGAGCAGTGATGTTTTGGGGCTGTCGCTGGGCAACACGGACTTTCAACTCCCTCCACAGATCTGGAGACTGTCTAGGCCACTCCAGGACCTTGAAATGCTTATTACGAAGCCACTCCTTCGTTGCCCGGGTGGTGTGTTTAGGATCATTGTCATGCTGAAAGACCCAGCCACGTTTCATCTTCAATGCCCTTGCTGATGGAAGGAGGTTTCCACTCAAAATCTCACGATACATGGCCCCATTCATTCTTTCCTTTACACGGATCAGTCGTCCTGGTCCCCTTGCAGAAAAACAGCCCCAAAGCATGATGTTTCCACCCCCATGCTTCACAGTAGGTATGGTGTTCTTTGGATGCAACTCGGCATTCTTTCTCCTCCAAACACGACGAGTTGGGATTTTACCAAAAAGTTCTATTTTGGTTTCATCTGACCATATGACATTCTCCCAATCCTATTCTGGATCATCCAAATGCTCTCTAGCAAACTTCAGACGGGCCTGGACATGTACTGGCTTAAGCAGGGGGACACGTCTGGCACTGCAGGATTTGAGTCCCTGGCGGCGTAGTGTGTTACTGATGGTAGCCTTTGTTACTTTGGTCCCAGCTCTCTGCAGGTCATTCACAAGGTCCCCCCGTGTGGTTCTGGGATTTTTGTTCACCGTTCTTGTGATCATTTTGACCCCACGGGGAGAGATCTTGCGTGGAGCCCCAGATCGAGGGAGACTATCAGTGGTCTTGTATGTCTTCCATTTTCTAATAATTGCTCCCACAGTTGATTTCTTCACACCAACCTGCTTACCTATTGCAGATTCAGTCTTCCCAGCCTGGTGCAGGTCTACAATTTTGTTTCTGGTGTCCTTTGACAGCTCTTTGGTCTTGGCCATAGTGGAGTTTGGAGTGTGACCGTTTGAGGTTGTGGACAGGTGTCTTTTATACTGATAACGAGTTCAAACAGTTGCCATTAATACAGGTAACGAGTGGAGGACAGAGGAGCCTCTTAAAGAAGAAGTTACAGGTCTGTGAGAGCCAGAAATCTTACTTCTTTGTAGGTGACCAAATACTTATTTTACCGAGGAATTTACCAATTAATTCATTAAAAATCCTACAATGTGATTTCCTGGATTCTTTCCCCCCATTCTGTCTCTCACAGTTGAAGTGTACCTATGATGAAAATTACAGGCATCTCTCATCTTTTTAAGTGGGAGAACTTGCACAATTGGTGGCTGACTAAATACTTTTTTTCCCCACTGTATGTATACAAATAAATCCTCTTTTGCTTTGAATTCAACATGAATATTAGTATAGCCCTTACATGATAAAACTAAGGTCTTACAATAGTCTTGAGAAACTAGCAAGAGAACGCTGGATAAAAAAAATAGAATAGGACTATAGGTACAATCGGACTATATGAAACGGGCCAGATCTGGGTAGAATCAGAATAGATCCTAGTAGAATAGGAGCAAATCTAAATAGAAGGATACCAGCTCTGGCTAGAATTTTTTTTTTACATCTGCGCTTGCGACATAAGAGTTCTGCTCTTGTGTTTTTTTCAATGACAAGCAGTCAACAATTGAAGAGGTTAAGAAGATGAAGATGTCCAGCAGTGTCTGTTAAGTGTAGACAGGCACCTTCTTTCTGTCAGTATACAGTCTATCATTTGCAAAGTAAACAGACAAGAGGGAAACCAGGGAAAAAATAGCAGCATTTTTAAGATTTTCAGTTCAATAAAGCCTTGTTTTGTTTGCTGTCCCGGCTGCATTGGCATGGTTCATAGATGGATGTCGTCACAGAGCAATAAGCACAGAGCTTAAAAAGCATCAACTCTTCAGGAAATTATTTGCAAAGGATTAATGCTATCAGGAAAGGAGTAAAAGGGACTGACCAGAAGTAACTGTTACTGACCGACTAACTCTCAAAATAACATTCATGAATTCTGGAGAATTACCAGAAATCATTAGTCATTAACTTATAGAGCAGTGCATGGCATGCATCCACGGACATCGATTTACTGTATATGTCTATTTTCTCCAAAATATTCAAAGCCATGGCAATTTTATTTAACATGCTCTTATGTAGAGATGGGTACCAAAACCAGGTAGTAAACGTGCCCTGGGGCTTAATTACTTACGGCTGCAGCATAAAAGAAAACTAACAAAAATAAGCGTTGGTATTGGAAAAAATCCTGGGTTTGCAAAATCATCCAATACTAGTTTTTCCTCCTGGATACTTGGTTGCTGATTCCGTTTCTGTCATTTAAATTAAGAGCATATTCTAAACATCTTCAATTTGTATGGCCATTTGAATGTGTGAGAGAGAAATCATAATTTATGATCATAATGGTTTGTCTGATACTTATGACAGTCCTAGATCAGAGTGAAATATATTTCATAATCCCCTTACTTTGCTATTCAACAGTCAGGTCTTTTTTCGCTTTAAGCGGCCCCTTTAGGGTTTATGTCAGTAAACTGAATCTTAACTGGGAAACCAGGTATTCTCAAGCCAAACTTATATCCTTCCGTCAACCTGATTTAGCATGAGGCAGGCTGACTTGAATAATTTTAGTTCCTGAAGATTTTCAAACTCATAACATCCAATCTGTTGGGATTTTCTTGTTGACACCCCCAGTCCACAATGATTTCCTGGGCCAGCCATCCAATCCCACCAGACTTCTATGTTTACCCTCCTATTCATCCAGGATTTACACACAAGAAAGGCATTACTCTTCCAAAGCAAATAAGGTGGCTATTCCCTATAAATGTGCTTTATGACCAGGATATATGTTAGTGTTTGTCAGAAGAAGATGAGTGAATGTGAACACCCAATTGTGTTTTTCTAAGCTACAAGTGACATAAATTATTCATATGATGGGAAAATGACTACTAATAATAACAGTAGAAATGGATATAATAGAATAATAATGATACTAAAAGTATTATGTCCCCTTTCAACACAAATAAAAGCTAGCGAGCCTTTTGTGTCAAGCAATGCTCATTGTCGATAGAGTGCGTCCAATCAGCGCCGAATTTGTCAATAGGGAACTAGCTTTGCTGATAGGAGTCATTGCTGTGTTTTCTGATTTGGTTGTGGTTTCTGCTCTGCCGTTGAGATTTCATATTTTTTGTTCTGATTTCTTCTTGTCATTGTGCTTTCTCTTTGGATAATGAGTGTTAATTTGTTGTGTTTTGTGATTTTGCCAATGTGTTTTAGGATTTGTTGTGTTGTGTGATTTACCGGTGTGTTTTGTGAGTTGCTGTCGGGTTTTCTTAGTTGTTGTTCTACGGCCTTGATGGGAAGCAGGTGGGTGATAGGTCAGGGGACGAGCAGGAGGGAGTTTTTTGATCTGCGCTGACAGGAGAGTTAAGGTGACATCCTATGCGATCTGACCAAGACGTATAAAGTGATTCAGTGTAAATGGGGTCTTTGTGTATCTGCAGTTGGGTTCTTCACCAGTTACAGAATCCAATCAGCTGAATCAGGATCCACCACTGGAGGCATTGTGAAAATGTTATTCAATTAACTTCAATTCAATATCTGACTTTCTTAATTTAATGGCCAAAACATGATTCTGCTCCTGAGCCAGAGTATAACTGTGTTTTTAAGTGTTGTAACTAAGCTTTTTTATTTTATTTGGAAGAATTTTATTTGAAAATGTCAGACATTGAAAGAGACTTTCATCAGCCACTAATTGTCCCAATTATCTCCAGCTTCCATCAGACTAAATGCTTGTGATAGAAAAATCTACTGCTACAGATCTTGGTCTAGATGATTATTAGTCTAATCACACTTTCCTTTATTCTCTCCAATACACTCTATTAGATTGACTCAAGTTATAGCACTTGTACTTTCTGACACGTAACATCTACACACATGCATTCATGCACACAGATAAATGTTTCATATATTTGTTCTGTTTCTGTGTGTTTTTATTTGAATATATTTTTAAGCAGCTCTATATCTCCATCTCTCTCTTTCTCTCACACACACCCACACACACACACTCCATCTCTCTCTTTCTCTCACACACACCCCTTGTGATGAACATCCCGGGGAGTGTGAAACGGGGTCTTAATCCATCACTAAAGGATTAGTTATGGACTGATATATCACATGGGAGAGCAGAAGCAGGGATGGAGGGAGTGAGGAAGACCAAAAGAAGAAGAGGTAAAGAAGCAGTGTAGGGTGGGGTTAAGGAAGAGATAAGAATAGTTGGATTACGCACATGAAACAGAGAGATGGATGGAGGAAAAACAAGGAAAAAAGAAAAGCAGAGGGATAAGGGACAGATCGAAGCGACAGGGAGACAGAGAATGGGGAAATGAAGACATAGATGAAGATAAAGAGCAGTCTACAAATTAAAAAAGAGAGTTTGTAAAAGTTTGGAAGAAGGGGAAAAGAATAGAATAATAAAGAATATGAGGGAAAGGTTAGTCTGGGCAAATGGAGAGATGTGTTGAAATGAGAGAGGGAACATGTGGGTGGAAGAAAAAAATGCTGATAGGGGAAAGAGGATTTAGGGAACGAAGGAGTTGAAAGTAAAAGGGCAAGGAATTTTACATTATAATTCAAGTAAATGACCATATATTAAAACCCTTTTATCACGAAGGAATGACAGCTCTACTCGGTAGAAAGGGGGAGGCAGAAAGACAGCAAATGTGGAATACAAAGAAGCACAGATGAAAGAGGAGGAAGGAGAGAGGTAAAGATGGGAAGGAACAAATGATGGAGGAAGGGGATGGAGGGAAAACAGCAATGTCCACAACAATGCTACGCTTCTGTATTCTGTCTCACCACAAATTGAATTGACATAATTAATCAGCCAAAATTCTGGTGAGGAAGAGCAGGAGGTACAGGGATGAGTGCAGGAGGAGGAAAGTCAGAGAAAGACAAATCATTATGAAATACTAATTTATTCTGTTCCACAAATAGGTTCGACCTTGGCTGTACTTCACACTGGATTAATCGTCGCCTGTTGAAACAGTGGGTCTGTGTGTGTGCTTTCATGCATGTATAACTCAGCAAATGTGTGTGTCCATGCATGACAGCTTGTCTTCAGGTCAAAATGTGTGCCTCCAAGCATGTATGGACGCTGACATGTGGACAAAACTGTCAGTTTGTGGGTGGAAATGTAAATGATCTGAATACAGTTGTGCCTTTGAGCAAACAGGGTGTGTGTGTGAATGTGTGTGTCGCCATCCATCCACGCCGAGAGAGTGCCGTATTTCGGCAGGCGTAATCAGCCAGCGGATTGGTGTGAGCTGCCACTCTGTTTTGACAGATTTGAATGCCAATCACAAGCTCAGGAGCCTGAGAATAGATTCATCAGCTGCCCTCACTAACTTCAACTCTTTTCCTTCTGCTAAATCTATTGCTTCTCCTTTCAATCAATGTCTCTGTCCAGTGTTTTCAATCTCTCTCTAGTATTGCTATTTCAAAACACATTTTCCATCTTGCTGATGTGAATATGATTTCATTTGTCACAGAATAACGTGACAAATCTACCCCGGTTTGTGTGCTTTTTATACATTGTTATGTATGCTAATTATTCAATTCAATTTATTTTTGTATAGCCCAAAATCACAAATCACAAATTTGCCTCAGAGGGCTTTACAATCTGTACACATACAACATCCTCTGTCCCGGAACCCTCACATCAGAACAGGAAAAACTCCCCCAAATAACGCCTTTAACGGGGAGAAAAGAGGAAGAGACCTGTAGGAGAGCAACAGAGGAGGGATCCCTCTCCCAGGATGGACAGAAGTGCAATAGGAGATGTGTACAGAATGAACAACATAACAGAGTTACAAGACCAGGGTCCAGGTACAACCACGATCCATGGAAACCTGCGAGGCGAGCAAGCACAAAGACTCCGGGGAAGAAACAAAATCAATAATGAGCATTAATGGGACATGAATTCATACAGAATTACGTATCAAATGACAATATGCAAACAATTTGACAATGTGAAAGGGGTCGCTCGTAGTAGCGATGAAGCTATAGAGACTCAGCTGAATCTGCAGCTTCCCCAGGCTTTAGTGAGTTTCAGCTCATTGTTTAGCTGAAACTTTTTGGTTTTGGTTCACTCCGACGGCTCTCATAGAATCATTTCATCCGCAGCGAGCAGCAGTTTTCAGCAAAAAGCTCCTAAAACCCACTGTTCATTAACTGCTCAGCACCGAACACCAAACTGTCGCTTTGATGCAGAGCTCTTTCCCCCTGCTCCCATGTTTCTCCATGTTACACCACATATGGCGGCACATTTCCAGTAGGAGTGAAATTATTCACACATAACGTGTACTAGGCACCGGCTTATGGGGGGAAAAAAGCATCAATGAAAAAAAGTAATTTTCGCCCCCTGTGACTTCAAAAAACTTTTTCAAAGGAAACTTAAAACTTAAACTGGAAACTATTTATCATATATATATTGGGTAGATTTCTTTTTTTTTGTTGTGTTATATTTTTGTTATTCTTATATTCCAATTTTCCAACACTTCAATCTGTCAATCAATGTTTTCCTTAAGAGTTCTTATAAATGTTTTCCGTTTCAATTAGTTATATTAGTCAATTAGTCACTTTGAGGAGACAAACAGAGACATACAAATTGAAACTTTACATTTTTATTTTGACGGGAGGCTTTAATGAGACTAAGATCTCTTTGTACTTTTAATTGAAAGACGTACAAACTTAAAAAGTGTTGAAGTTTCAGTGACTGATGAAAATCACAGAGGAAGTGGCAGTGGTCTCAGTTTCTGTTCTGATGGGAGCCTAGTAGACCAGCAGTCACTGCAGTTACAAGATGCCGTTTTGAGTTTAAAAAGGCCATCTCATTTAAGAGAAAGTCTCTCTGCTTAACTTTATTTTATCTGTAACACTTCGCTGTCTACCTTCATGTTCACCCAGCAGCTGAATGATGCATCAAGCATCAGCTTGTTAAAAAGGCACTCTGGGAAATGTACTGTTAAGAGAAACACCCATTACAGCAGTACATACCAAAATAATTCCTGGGTTCTAGACTGTATCAGTGATTACATATGAAAGTGATGATAGTTAACAAAGTAAGAATATCTGATGGTAGAATTTTCTGTTCAAATCGTGAGAAGAAGCGACAAAAGATTAACTTTTTTTAATGGATTTCTGCCAGTGAAGCCGATAAAATTGAGCTTGTCTGCTGCTCTGCTGTTTGCCCCTAATCCTACTGGGAGGGGTGTGTGTGTGTGTGTGTGTGTGTGTGTGTGTGTGTGTGTGTGCGCGCACATCTGAACAACAAGCTCAAGATCTTACAGCAATACTGTCAAGCAGTCTCCTCTCATGAGAGCACTGTGTGTGTGTGTGTGTGCACAGTGCAGACACATTTTTTTCTGTACCATGTATTTGTGTGTTGGAGTGAATGTGTGTTTCAATGTTTATGGTCAAGCAGATTGAAGACTATTGATCCAGTGCTGTTCTGCTCTGTTGAAACAAAACTGATCCAAGCTGCTGAAAACGAATTTCCACTCGACCTGATTGTGTTGTTTTCTCTTGGGACAATCCAATATGTTGACGTAATCGACTGGAAACATTTTGTTAACAGCCACATATCCATGTGAACTACTTATGCCTCATTTCCACTGCACGGTAGGGCATGGCTCGACTTGCTATATGGCATCAGAATCACAATCATCATTGGGATGATTGAAATGCATGAATAAGTCTGCAAAGCATGAGTCTATCATCGATCAACCCCATTCAGTATTTTTTTTTGTAACATGAAGGAAACACATTTTCCCCTGAGATAATAAAGCCTCTATTTGGTTTAAAATAAGTTGATTTTATTGTTGTTGTTCGCAGAAAGCAAAGAGACCTCAAATTAACCTTATCAGAGCAGAACCGTGACCGCTCGGATGGTTGTTTGTGTTAATTGGAGACAAATCTTAGCTGAATTTCAGGAGCAGGACCATGCCTCAACCACTCCCCCACTTCCGGTCACACTCCTATAAATATCTACCCACTCTAAGCCTCGACTTGTTGTGCTTTTCTGCATTCAAAACCGGAACGCCACGCAGAAAGAAAAAAAAAAGAAAAAAAACTCGGTGAATCCTACTGGGTAAATGTGACTGTTCAATAACTGGTTGCTAAAACTATGAGATATGTAAACCCTGTCCAGCCTGGCTGCCCTAATGTTCCCATCCAACACCTTCACCCATGTGTACTGTCTAGCCTGGGGATGTTTGACCCTCCATACATCCACCACACCTGACTCTGCAATCACATGTGATAAGTAAGTAAAATGTATTTATAAAGCGCCTTTTACAGAAATAAGTCACAAAGTGCTTAACAGGGCAGAATTACAAACATAAAAACCATAATGTAAAATAGGGCCAATAATTTACATATACACAGAAAATACAAAATTAAAACATGGTTTAAAAGCAGGTCTAGGACATGGGTTTTACCCAAACGCCAGTCTAAAGAGGTGAGTTTTGAGCTGATTTCTGAATGCCTTCACAGAATCTGCAAAGCGTAGGGGTGCTTTTCCTGCAGGAAAACGATGTCTAGTCGTTTCTGTGTGATTATTTCTGCAATGACCGCTCTCTTCTGTCGGTCCCTCCCACCGTTAATATTTAAAGAGCCAACCTTCACCTTGTGCATTATGAAATGAAAAAGAGCGGTGATGTAGACAGCTAGAGGAAACGGTAACAGAAAGATTAAGTGCAACACATCCATCATAGACTCACTTACAGTTTTTAACCTTTTGGGACCTTTCCCTTTATTCCTCTTCATTATCTTCCTGAGACGCGTCATGTGCTTTTTTAGACGGAAACGTTTCTTCAGGCTACATCTAATAAATCCACACTAACCACTTTCTGTAATGTCAAAACACTTTCAATAAATTTGTCTGTGTCCGGAAAATGCTCAAACTTTTATGGATTTTCCAAACGTTTCATCCAGGCAGTTATTAATTTCCTCCAGCGTGTACAGATCTCCACTGTAAGATTGGGAGTCTGTGACAGAGAGACAGTCAGATTCAGTGTTTTTACTTTACTGTTGCCTCCTCCACTTTCCCTGATATCTTCCTCTGCTCCTTTCATCTACTCCTTTCCTTTCCTCTGTTGTGAAACTCAGAACAGCTGAGTTATCATCAATAATTTTATCTCCGCCTGAATAAGCTCTCTGTTCCCCGTCCTGACTGTCTGTCTGCCCGTTGTGTGGGCAGGTCATCGCCCCCCCCCCCACGGAGCAGCAACCTCCGCCGGCTCGTCATTCAGCGGAGCCCCGGTGTGATTAAGCTCCTCCGCCGGTACGGCCCCGACAAGAAACACGGTTCTCTGTCTGCCAAAACACCACTAAACTTACACACAGTTTAACCATGGCAGCTTGAAATTTACAAAAACAGCCTGAAAAAGGAGAAAATCTTGAAGTTAAAACAATTGCACAAGAGTCTATGGAGCAGAGTTGGTCAGTTGTCAGACCCTGTTCATCGCTGGCCGAAGCTACACAATGATTGCTACACAGTGATTGGCCAGTCTCTGTCTGACTAAGCAAAGGGTCATATTGCGGAACATAAGCTTCTGTTTGTCTCTCACTCCATTTAATCCCCCAATTGACTTTATGTCTCCAACCCCCCCTCCCTCCCTTAAACTCTTTGCCTTTGATTCTCTCTCTCCTTGTCTGACGTTTCAAGCTAAGCAGAGAGACAGGTATTCGTGTGTGTGTGGACTTTAGTGTGGAGTTTAGGCAGCCATGGTTTTTATTGCTAATTTAGGTGAGAGGTGATCCATCACATGAAGAAGCATGTAGTAAATCGCATTTGTGTGAGCGTGTGTGTGTGCTCGTGTCTGTATGTGTATTTGTTTTATTGCCAGCCTTGAGATGTCAACAACTCAATATTGTATGATGGGAATTACAACTGAAACACACACACACACACACACACACACACACACACACACAGAGACACAGAGACACAGGTTGAATGATGAGTGGAGGAAATGCATGTTTATCCTTTGGCTTCTGCTGTTCTGTAATTTATGTTGATGGATGAGTATTCAGCGAGAGAGAGAACGAGGTAGAGGAAGAGAGCGAGGGAGAGAGAGAGAGCGAGCAAGAAAGAGAGATAAAGGAAGAGAATATATGATGGGAAGAAAGGACAAGAGGGACAGAGAGTGAGTGAGACAGAACCAGGCTGACAGTGATGTATCGATCCGACAGATATCAGCAGACACTGAAGTTATTTAACAGAAGTCATGACTTATCCAGGTTAAGCATTGTTTCCTCTAGTTGCAATATTGTAATTTCACAACTTGTATAAAGCAGGGGAACAAATTAAATAAATTGTGGGTGGTGAAAGATTTGGAAAGGCACTATTTTTCAGAAGTTTTACATATTAAGTGAGATACATTGCTTTCTCTTTGGAAACAGTATACTGTTACAATACTAAAAGTTCCTGTTTCCCATGAATATGCAGACAATACCTGGAATAACTTTTGATGCTGAAGACGACATCTAAATGTGATTAATTTTGCGACCAATGTGAAGCACATATATTTTTTCTGTGAAGATTTTTGGAGATTAATCAAACTTTTTTGCTTCCACTGGAAAGTTGAAATAGTGCTGATTCCAGCACTATGCGCATGGCGTCTGTGTTCGGATTTGCCTGCAAAATTACCCCGAGAACAAGGGTTGTGGTCTACGATGCAAAATGTGTCATAGATGTTTTTTTATGTTTAACCAGGATACCCAATCAAATTTTAATTTGGAAAAGAGATTAGTGTTCTACGATTAGCACCTGGTATTGGAATCTATACCAGGAAATAGAAACAGTGCCTTCCTGACAGACCTTGGGCTTTAGTCATGTCTATACACAAAGAGAAACTTGATTCTGAATTTGACAGCTGTCCCTCTGCCTGCCTGTTGACCTGTTTGTTTGGATCTAAGCTGCTTCTTTGCATGTGTCTGTTTTGTCTTTGTCGGTCTTCTGTGTCTTTCTCTCTTTCATACGTCATGGTCTATGCATCATATGAATGATGCATAGACCACCACTTGATAGACTAAGCACACATTGAAAATCAGTCGTGACCTTTGCTGATAAGCTAAAAGCCAAATCTTGCCGCTATGTCACTCTGCTGCAAGTCAGGGACTCAGAACCCCTTCTCATTTACTATTATGGAAATTGCTGCTGCCAGGATGTGGCGCTGACCGTAAGAAAGGCAGAGCTGCTGGAATGTAGCAGGTCCACTTGGATTAATTCGCAGACAATGCTTTTGCATGATAGATTTGACCTGCTGCCAGCAACATCAGGGCTTCTTGAACAAAGAAAAAGTTCTACCTGAGGCAAATGTGTACATAGCATGACCTTCCTCTCATTAATGGTCAATTTGTATTGACCATTATATACACAGACACTGGATTCATCGTGTCACTGAGTTGGTCAACAAACTCAACAATTTCCTTCAACTCTCGGATCTCATTTCTTGTATTTACCATTTTCATTTCATTCTGCTCACTGTGACTGGACATACAAATCTGTGTCCTTTAATTCGTTACTCTTACTTCAGTCCATTCTTCTTCCCATTCACTTGCCATATATTCACTGTTTTCAAAATCCTCAATCTCAGTCAGAGGTCCAGCACACTTGCATTTTAAAGAGAATGTAATTAGTCAACAGGCATCAGCTGTGCCAATCAATGCTCTCATGAGCTATCCCCACCTGTCTCTCCTGCATGAAAGACAAAAAAGGACCTCCCTTAGACATAATGTCTAGACCAGAGGTCTTCAACAGGGGGTCTGTGGAGGTACTGCAGGGGGGTCGTGACATTTTTGGTTGATTCGACAATTTTTCATATTTTTTAAATATTTTTTCCCCCAATTTTTTTTCCACAAATTGAAATGTCTTTAAATACACATTAACATGAATCGTAGTGAATGGATAAATGGAGGCAGAAGATGTTATCTTTCAGTCAGAAATGCACACATTCAGCGACACACAGGAGCTCTCTCAAGCTGGGCACCGGTTCACTCACAGCGCGAGACTAGCCTGGACCTGTCCCGCCACAAAAAGAGGAGGACCTTTCCTTGGTTAATATTATAAATGTTTTCAGTTACAGTTTACTCACCATTCTGGGCAAGCATGTGATGAGCATGTTCACTCTCTGACATTTTATAGGCTAATATTTTCTAAAATATTGACCTTGTACAAAATAAAATGTCAAAATATGAAAACCATACAACTAAGGGCCACAATCCCGTTGTTGTCACTGCAAAGAAGCTGGAAGGAGAAATAGATGGAGAGCCACCATGCAGCCTTAATCCTGGTACTCTCTTCTTCTCTGTCTTATCACTCCCACCCTGATCTTTGTCTCCAATTGTTGCCATAGTGACACACAAGTCCCACGAGACGGTGCCAGTTAGCAGCAAATTGACTCTCCACACACGCACACACACTATATCACACACAGACAGCTCTGAACCTACACACAGCAAAGCACCAGCTTGCTCACATGACCAGAAAATAAAATCAGTTACGTGTATAATGGCCTTAATCCTGCTCCGAACTGTTTTTCTCTCTTTGATACAAAGTGCTTGTTGTAGCAATATTTTTTGCATTATGAGATCCAATGTCAGTCGATGTTAGGGGTCCTGTGACGTTTTCTTCAGGGTGACTCTCTTGTCCGTGTTTCTTCATGGCTGTTAGACAGAGGAATATTCCCAGAGGAGCTACCAAAGTGTTTGAGTTGCTTTTCCGTTAACTGGTAACAGGCACAGTCACTACAGTCCCAATATATGCCTTTGTAAAATACTGACTTTTTCTTAGATTGTTTTGGGATTTTAGAATGGGTGGACAGATTATAGAAAGGAAAAGTTGATATTTTGGGGAAAATGCTTTTTTATTTTCTTGCTCAGTTATGATAAATTGATATTACTCTCAGCCTCCAGTGAGCTTAGTTTTGAGAAAAGACTGGATGCAGGGGAAATAGCTACATGTCATATCCAAAGGTAAAAAAAAATGTTTTATGGGGGTTATGTGCTGGAATAGAATAACAGTGTGGCACATAATGTCCATGAAACCATGTTTCATTTATTTTTGTATTCATTTGTTGTATTGTTTTTCTCCTTATGAACTGGCTAGTTGTTTGACCCGTTTTCAGTCATTAAAGAGCAGCGGCCCCAGGACGGACCCTTGTGGAACTCCAGAGAAAAGGTTTGTTTCTTCAAAAACACAGTTAAATCATATGACATGCAGCAAAGGACCACAGGTTGGATACGAACCCTCAGCGGTGCGTTTAAATAAACAAACACACCAATTTAACCCTATTATGCTTCAGTTTAAATATTAATGGAGTATAATAGGCCTACTATAGAAAATGCATTGCCCGAGTATAATAATATAACAATAAAATCACAACTGACACAGTATACCATGCCGGAAGAAATAATAAATAGGAACAAGTAGCATTAGATTGCTGATACACACAACAACATGTGAATAAGGGGAGTACAAGCACATATTTTTTTCCACTTCAAACACTGGATCAAGTAATATTAGAACTGAAGTTTGCTGTGAATCAATGTTGATCTTAAAGTCATTGATTGCTTTTATAGCTCTGAACCCGACTGCTATGTATCATATATATTGTTAGTTGTCAAGTATTTTGTTCAGAAAATGAGTTTGGTCTGTAATTGCAGGCAGCAGCGCGAAAAAGTACACACGAAAAAGAACCCAGCTAAAGACAAATCAGTGAGACGGGCAGAAACTCCAACTAGGACCATGAGGGACCAACATGGGAAATCAGCAAGCAAAAGGCAGACAACAAAGACACAGGGAAGCACACATACTAAATAAACAAGACGCTAATCAAACAAGGACCCAATCAGGCAAACTAAATAAAACACAGGACACAAAACAAAGGAGAAAATAAACTAAACCAAACCTAAGACAATAACACTTTTAGTGATCCACATATCTCAGCATGATTAATAAATTGTTTACCATGGCATTACAAGATGGCAAGGCGGAAAAGGTATACTTTGAACATTAATACATTTAACAGCTGGATTGGCATTAATTGAATGTTTAGTAATGAATCTATTAATATTCATACGTTCAAAGTAGCATATTATATTAAAAAACCCACTAATGGTTGGAAATTGCAACATCTAGAGCAGCTGTTATTGTGACATATAGTTAGAAATCAAATGATTCTAGGAAGCTAATTCATTATTTTTTATTTGATTGGTGAAATCAACAAAGGATACTGAGGAAAAAATCTATTATGATTTTGGATAAAAGCTCACAATATTCTTCCAGAAAACCCTCTATTAGTTTAGGAGCATGATAGACAGTATGGAGATCAACAGAAATGAATAACTATACCTGAGCATTCAAAACTTAAATAATTAACAAAAGACACAGATTTGCAGCTAATATTATAATTATACTAAACAGCAACCGCCCGGTTTCTGCGAGTATGATACAGTCCAGTTCATGAGCAGTAATGATGTCCTTAACAATTTAACTTTAGCTGGAGACCCAACATTTAGCAGTGCAAGTTTGGGAGTGCAAGAGAAGTATTAGTTGGGACAGACAGAGAAGGCTTGATGTACAAGACGGCGAGTGAATATTTCGGAATTTTCTACTTGCTTGATGCTGGACTTTGGTCGATTGTAAATTGCTACCTCAATAGTGGATGATGTCACTGGTTGAAGGTTTTGCAGGAAGTTAGGATGCTCTTAGATAAAAGACAAGCCCATGCATGATTTTCACCACTTGTGAGTCAACACATCCATTGTTAATGAAAACACAAAACAAATGTGTGTCTTTAAAAAAGCTGTTCAGGGAATCACCTCAGTTGTCTAATCTTAATCAATCTGTAGGTGTAATGTGTGTGTGTGTGTGTGTGTGTGTGTGTGTGTGTGAGAGTGTGTGTATGTGTGTGTGTGTGTGTGTATGTGTGTGTGTGTGTGTGTGTGTATGGGTGTTTCTGCATGTGTGGCGTGTGTGTGAAGCAGTGAATCTGCGTGTGTGTGTGTGTGTGGGGGGGGGGGGGGGTTGTTTATGAGTGTGTCAGTGTGTGTACCTGTGGTGACTGGGAAATCAATGCTGCTTTATGTGATCTGTATGTAGGGGGGAAATGAGCTAAGAGAGACAATTTAGTAGCCCGCGGTTAATAATGCCTGTGTTAGCGCTTGTTTATGTGTTTGTTACTGCCTGGGTGTGTGTTTGTATGTTAACTTTTCATTTTAAATTATACGCTAAAATCTTTCCACTCCCAGTTCTTAAAAAGAGAACTTCAGACTCCAGCATCACTATTTTGTTATTTATTTGAACATCAACCATGTTTCTGTTTATATACCAGCTTTACACCATTGTTCACTGCTGTCCTCTTCAATTAAGCGCATTTTAATGGCCTGATTTCCTCAAATGTCCGACCTATATATTATGCAATACAAGAGCCAGTGCTATTCTGTGTGACTGACATTTAATTTTCAAAGAGTGTTTTTGTTTGCTTGATTTTTGAAATCTATACTAGATGTAGTTTAAGGTCTATTTGTTGTCACCAAACATTCATGTCGTCCAACCTTCTGTTTGTCACAAATCTAGAGCTGAATTGGAGAAACCCCGTCAAAACTAACTTTGACCTTCGCATCACAATTTTCTTTAGCTGCGTCATAACAGCACAACATGTCTTCTCTCAAAATGACCTCAAGTGACGAGACAATTAACTGCAACAGATGTAGAGAAGGGTGATGGAAATGGAGGGCGGGCGTTGCTCCAACACTCAGTGCTGGTGCTCAGTGTTAGCGAAGTCTTACGTTATTACTTTACCAGATGCTGCAACCCGTTCTCACGTCTAACTCGTCAAACACAAATTCTTGGTCAGTGTTCCACAGCGTTTGATATTGATATGCAGAGGCACCCTTTAGCTGAATGGGCCTTAAACTTGCTTTTTTGTAATGGCCAGCAGGGGGCGGCTCCTCAAATTGCAAAAATAAGTCTGATTACCTCAGTAAACACTCGTCCGTCAATTAATCGCGAGTTTAAAGTATTCTTCAATACAGCATGATGTTCATTTAGTAAATGATGGTACCATTTAGAATAAGATAGACGATAAACAGGGTACAATTAAGGTGTGGCTACCTTTTGATTGACACATCGCTACCACAGTGTTGTTTGGTCTGGGAGTTGTCCACGTTTTCGGCTTTGCACTTTAACCCTTTCAAGGTGTGTTTTCTGTTAATTCAGTTAATTGTAACATTTTGGTCACTTAAAATGGTCTAATTCAGGGTTCCATTGTATTTGCTCCACCCACCCTCGTCACCTCTGGTATCGATAAAACGAATGCCGAATACCAAGTTGGCCATGACCAAAACACCATTCAAAACAGTAGGTCACAAATCAATGGGTGACAGCATGGCGACTACTGTAGTCAGGAGCCATGCTCTGTGGTGTGCTAGGATTTTTATAACTGTACAATAATGCACACGTACAGTATATCCATAGGAACAACAAGCTCCATTCACGCATTTATTTTATAAAGAATGATTTTATTTTAATTAGGGCTTATTAAATCATAAATGGCAAACATATTACAGGGATCTCAGATGGTGGGAAGATGTGCTTCTAATTTCTGTAGACATTCTGTAGACCTTAATGTGTTTGCATTTAATTCAGTCCCAGCCTTTGTTGAAAATCTTACCAAGTCTGACCTTTTCAGATTCCCTTTGCAACTTTAATGGATAGTAACTATTGGTACTTAATCAAACATAAGACCAACGTGTTAAATTGCCATCACATTTATGTAAGTGTGAGTCTGACAGGTCTTTATTTTCAACCCAATGTTCTCGCTCTTGGGCCTAAAAATGAAATATAGACGACTTTAAGCCTAAGTAGTTCATTATAGTGACATTATAGTGTGTGTCGATGCAGGAATAATCTCAAGTGACTATAGGCTACGAATATACATGCAAACATATTCTTTTAATGCAGGGATAATGCAAATGTAATGTTGCTTGCCACATTGTGTGAAATAATTCAAGACAGAGGTAGTGGAAGCTTAGTGTGCTCATTCACACAGAGAGGCTGATGGGAAGTTTTCATGGTGGAAGAAAAAAAATATCAGAATGTCCAAAGACATTTGCTGTAAATATACATTGAAGTGCTGCATAACCCTCTGTCAGTCACCAGAATTAGATTTCCCCACGTGGGTCCTGATGATGCAGGAGGACAGTCTCCAAAACTGTCCACTCAACAAGTAACCTGTCAGTCTGTTTACTTCATGTTTTCTCCACTTGGTTCCTTTGTAAAAAGTGAGTGTTAACAGGAAACGGACCAGAGTTGAATTAACATACTGTTTATTTGTCCCTTAGTCAATTATTAATCTCTAACTTCTAGGTTATTGCCCCTCATCAGTATACATCACTAATTGTTGCCAGCAAATGCTCATCTAAAAACAGGGCGTATATTGAAATAACAGCAGATTAGATTGACTGGGCCCTTGATTGAATTTGACTGGGCTTGTTATGGTGGACTGAATCTGATTAGGCTAATAGGTTCTGTTTTATAAAAAAAAGGCCTCGGAACTAAAGTAGACTTACTGCAGCTCAGTGTTCTCCAAAACAGTATTGTTTTAAACCTGTAATGTGTTTATAGAACTAATGTATTAATCATAGTTTTGCGCAGGCTCTTCAAGATGATGGTTTCACTAATATTCAACAGCAATCAATATGGCCTCCAATGTGTCCTAATTGCTTCCAGGTGCCAGTTTGAATATTTATTTCCTTGTTGTCACAGACAGTTGGGTGTTCTTGATAGTTCAACTAATACATAATCATATCTCCTTTTCAGTTGATATGAGGATCTCTTTTGCAAAAGTTACTCATCGCATCCAGCAGTTACGGAACAGCATTATCATTCATTTGGAGTCGTGTTTCTGGACACCTGTCAACGTAAGTATTCTCTCTCTTCTACCAACTGTTTTTGGTCTCTACCAACTCCAGAGAGAAATCTAACTCCTTGGCTGCCAAATGCTTCACTTTGTTCACCAGCTTGCTAACTGTGTCTGTCTGCTGCTGAGCAGGTAGTATACAGTGTCTTTTTAAGAACTTCAAAAAAGCTGAGTGCTGGGGCCACAAACAACACTACGAGAGCAGTGAGAATTAACAGAACAGTAAAGTCGTGGGCCAGAAAGCTGAACAATGAGCTTAACAACTCAATATAAAGCTCTGTAAAAATCAGGTGACAATTTACTGAAGGCTCATTACTATGAGTGACACCTTTTACATTGTCATTTGACACATAATCAACATATCTAATACAGCCACTTTAAGTATGAAAGGGTAGTTGGTATATCTGACAACAACAGAGAGAGACCCAATATAAACCCACACAGTTAACAGTGAATAATGTGGATCATTTAGCTTAAGAGACATATTTCTCTTATTTGTTGGTGGAGATCAAACAACAACTTGAGAGTGATTGTTTTACTCCCATTTATCAGGCAGTGAAAAAGTTGCTACGTTGCTCTCTGAAGGGCAGTTGATTTTCACACATTAGCCATAAGCGGTTATCAAATCAAGGTTCTGTTGATGCAGTGAGTTTGTTTTGGAGCATTTCTTTCCCCTTATAGCCGAAAATCAATTAATGCTGCTTTAGGAATTAGGACCACTCTGTTGCTTTGGCTACGGCAGCAACGTTTCCACAATCGATCAAAACTTGGCTTGAAAAGGACATCCTGTTCCTGGAGTAAATATTAGCAGCCTCAACAGATGAAACTCTGGTGAAGGGTCCCTTGGTTTAATCAAATCATTCAAAAGACGATCACAAATTCTTTAGAATGTCTGTCTGTTCAGCCAATCATAACCCAGGGATGCCAGCACATGCCTGTAGTGGTCTGATTTCCAACATAAAATTAATAATTGAGGAGGTCAATAAGTTCTAGTTGTTCAACTTTATTTTTGTTCACTCTGGTTATTGCAATCATTTGAGATAAAGAGGGGTATATGAATCCAAATAAAGACGGGGTGAGGTGTTATATTGCCAGGCTCCTGCAGTAGATGGATTTGCCCTCATCAGTTTATACCTTCCAGCTTCAGCAGCCAGCTTTGTGACCAGGTACTGTTTATACTGTTAAACAGCAGAACCACCTGCTTCCAGAAACACCCACAAGCTCTCTGTTATGCTGCCAAAAGCTAATACACACTTGCACATAGTGACTCACACAGTACAACAATGACTCATCTGAGAAGTAAACATCTTAAATAAAGCAGAGTTGTATTATGAGTTTATTTTCCCTTTATAATTTAATATATTGTCATAAATTCATAGAAAACAGTCTTTCTCTCAGTCTTTAGACACACACACGCACAAATATACACAGGGTACTTGCAGAGTTATGAAATGTGTGTGTCTTCCTAACATGCTGTTTAAATACCATGAGGTGTCAAAGCATTCAGCACACTTTGTACATACAGTATATTGTCAATGTGTGAACACGCATTTTGTAAAAACATTCAACATGAGTATGTAGTGCACTGGGGTTTGCTTTCAATTATTCACCTGCCTGACCGCCGCCACCACTGCCATCATCAATGCTCAATGTTCCATTCAAACTCATGACTCATCTGTGAATATTCATCAGGGTCAGCCTGGACTGTGTGTACAGCCCAACATGAATGGCTGTGCATACTGTATGTGTGGTTACTCATATCTGGCCCTTAACCTGTCTTTTGTTGGGCTCATCCCCATCTAGTGTATATTCCTGGATATGTGAAAATGCATTACATGCATGCATGTGTGTTTCGGGGAGGAGCCCATCGGAGAACAACTGCAGTATTTGCTCAAAGGACTGAAATATTGCAAGATAAATGAACACCGAGGGCTTACAGTTTTCTAAAAAGATGTACTGACACACACACACACACACACACACACACACACACACACACACACACACACTCGTTTTCCTCCCTTGAGGGTTCTGCTTATTTCTTTGCACAATTGTGGGTCCACCTATTCCAGTGCTTCTTCACGTCTGTAAAAAAAATCAGGCGAGGTAAAGAGCAGTTCTTAATCACAAATATATTATAATACACATACATAATGACACAGACTGACCAAGCTTTAGAAAATAGCTGGGGAAAATGAGGACAGCCACAGTGCAAACCTGTCTTAGGGCTGTTAGGCAACTTTAACAAAACTGATCCCGTGCGATTTCCACTGGTCAAAGTATTTTGCAGAATTTTGTGAAGTGCTTTCTAATGCTTTTGGTGCGTGTTCAGCCATTTAAAGCAATATATGTACTTCTAAAGGCACTCATCTTTCACTGCATTTGGGCCTTGACCCCTATTGGCACTATTGTGCTACAGAACCCCGCTGTAAAACCCTACCATGTGTCAAAACACTCACATATCTGATAAAAATGACCCTGAAGTTTACTATGTTGTCTGTAAAAATTGCTAAGCATCTGCAGAGATGTCCATACTGTACTGCTGAGGTTGTAAGTGGCTTTCTCTGTAATTAACCATCTGTCGTTCCCCCAAGCTTTAAAATATATTAAACATGGACAGATACTTGTCCTTTGAGACCCTGATGCTCATTTGTTGGAGAGATTTCTGTTTCAGAAAAAGAATGTAGAATGTAGAGTGACATTTGAAAGACTTTCAAAGTGAGCTAAACATTATCAGCACCTTTCACTGCTTAACTTATCTGATCCTGTACCTCAGTTTCTGTTGGGTTGAAATTCTTCAAATACGTATAATTATTTTTTAATCTGCAGATTAAACTAATCAGATGAGATTGATTCAAAGATAGTGCCAGTCATAAAATTCTTGTCCAGGAAACTTCTCTTCTGGACTTTTTGTGTGACTTGTTAAAGTGTACATTGCACTAAACCAGAGGTTGCCAATGCAAATGAAGGGGAGAGAGAAGCCCTGATGACACTTTGAAATCTTCACACTGCCATAAAAGTGTTTGAAATGGAGGAGGACTATAATGTAGAAAAAGAGGAAGATGAAGTGACATGGCTGTCCGAGAGGAATTATGCAATGTCTTTCAAAGGCAGGTTCCTGGACTCAAGGCCGTGTATTGGAAGATTCAAATTTGTTATTGAGTTGATAAAGTATAGCCCCCTTAACAACCCTCTGGATCCAAAAGTGGTCAAATCCTTCTTGAATTTATATTATTTTTCTCCCCATCCATTCAGATTATGCTGCTGTCAGTTTCATTAACATAGTGGTGAATTACAGAAGAAATAAAAGAGATTCAGTAATTAGCCTTTCTAAAGGCTGTCTGTTTGACGGGGTGTTTATAGCTCTTTCTGGGTCTTTTTTAGATCAAAAGAACTAGATTAAAGTGGGTGGTTGCAGTCTGGAGGTTAGAGTAACATGCTTTTAGAGTAACACGCTCTTTGCTTGGGAGACTGTCAGTTCTATTCATAGGTTGTAGCTGAAAGACACACTCATGAATGCTGATTCAATGCTATGCTAAGTTTTTGACACACAACAAGATCAAAAGTACACTTATGTGTACTTTTTATTTTTTAATCAAGAACTGTTTTTTATTACGATACATTTTTTTCTAAATCTATGTGCTGCCATACATGTTGCCTTTGAATTCTGTTCTTGATACATGTGACATTCTTGAAATCAAACATTTAGTCAACATTGGATTACTGAGACAAGTGAATGATTGAGTATTCCCCAGAGGGTGAGTACAACCTCAGACTGTAAAAAGAGATGCATTGAAAACTGAAAGGATTTGACGTTGTGGTCACAACTTGATCTCACAGAAATACCTGAAATTTATATCTGTTGAATCTAGGACATTTTTTCTCCACCATGACAATCCTAATTCATTTTAAAAGGGCATTTGTTCCATGGCGTTGTCATGTAATTTTAACCCATTATGTGCCACCAGCAGGCAATAAGCCTCTAAGAGATTGTGTATTTGTTTATGCAATTTTGCGAGATCAGTGGTCTTTGTGCTGCAGGTGGAAATTAGATTTATGACCCAGGAAGACCACATTGACTAATACATACATGGGTTGGAAGGCTGATTAGATGCCAAGACACTGCACATAGAGCACACTCTCTGCAGAGTCTTTATCCTTAAAGCACCACTTGGTGGCTATGGCTCAGAGTAGAGCGGGTCATCCTCTAATCTGAAGATCTGTGCTTTTATCCCCGGCTCCTCCAGTCTGCATTTCGAATCGTCCTTGGGTAGGATACCCCAAATTGCTCTATATAAATGCAAGTCCATTTAAACTTTACAAATTTTAAACCTTTCAGCTTAGAGATGAATCAAACCAAATAGGTTGGATTGGAACATGAACATATTGTATGTGTGTTGGTGGGATAATGATAAAGGGGAGTGCTCTGCCCATGAATTACCATGAGATCAGGAGTTATTCATTTGAAGCTTGTGTGGCTATGTTAAGCTACATGAATAAAAGTCCATAGTTTATTATTGTAAAAATAAAAGAGCAAAACAGATTAATCAGACAAATGAAGAACACTCAAATCTAAAAGTAAAATGTAATTAATAACCTTGCTGTGTTAGAAATCGAAAGATGAGCGCTTTATGCAATCACCTACCGTTTCATCAAATGTTAATGCCTTATTGTAACTAAAAACAGTGTGACATTCACCAAAATTGCGATTGAAGCACTAGCACACTTTTTTTGCAATTTATCCCCAGTAACCCTATTATTAACTCACACACTCCCTTTTTTCCTCTAGTTTACATTCAGTGAGAGACACTTGGCATCTATTGTTTGAGTGTTTTTGTGTGAGTTCTTTCTTCACAAGTCTGTCTTTGTGTTCATTTCAATTCAGCATGCTTATTCTCAACTCATTTGGAATCAGTTACTTTGGAGGAATGACTTACAACATTGACATTGCAGTCGAGGATGTAATTGTCTTTCTCACTATTACTCTCCTATCATTGTAGTCTTCTCCATGGACTCATCCTTGTCTTTATCCTATACTTCTCTCTTCTCTCTCCTCTGCAACATAACACCGCCTCCAGCCCTTAACAGCTGGTAGTGTCTATTTTCAGGAGTATTATGGACATCTGGGGATACGTCGGTGTTGTGTTTTAATAACCCTGCTTGTCAGAATCAATCGAGATCTCATCAGACCGAATAAAAAGTGACAGGGAGACGTTTAGAACCAAGAACTTGTTTACACCTGTCTGGTAGCTGTCCAAAACAATCCGCTAAACTGTCCCGGGTCAGCATTCACCTCATTGCTTCGCCTTCTCTCTCAGATGTTTCTCCCTCTCTGTTACTCTGTATGAATGCTCATGTTGCTCATTGTCATTTTTGCCAAATTGTTTCTGGCTTCCTTTCATCTTTCCTGCTGTGCTTGAGGCAACAGCTAATTGAGCGAATCTGAGGGTGTTTTGTTGTTTTGCTTGAAAGAAGGCAAAAAAAAAAACAACATTCAACACTTCTAAATGGAACAAATAAATTGTATAATTTGATTTTATTTGGACTACTTTATAGCGGCACACTGAACTGAAGGTTTATTTTGAAAAGACTATATGCATGTGACACACGGAAATTGACACTTGTCGAACGAAAAATGAGGAGTAACTTTTTGTAAGATGAACCATTTTTTTTTCTTGTTATTGTAACAGTGAGGACAATGACTAATTTCAGAATAGCTTTATTGTAACTTTAGCTGCCATTGTCACAAGGGACAGACCCTGTAAGTGTTATTACCAAATGACGTAGTCACATCTGGGAGGAGAATAGATTACGTATGCATTTACACCTCTTCAACATCTGGATAGAATGTGTCTCCCAGGATTCCAATCTGCCCAAGATGTGTTAAGTGACGAAGTGTAAAAGGGCTCTTTTAGTTTGTATTGGGATAACAGCTGCCAGACAACCATCTTTCCTTTCTCTGTCTTTCTGTTTGCTATTTTTCTCTCTGCAACAAAATCCCATCCGGGTTTTTCTTTTTCTTTGTGCCTTTTATGCATTGCATTTCATGTCTTTAACGCTTTGATTCTTGGGAGCAACAAAACACACAAGCCTCTCTCTCCTATAAAAAAAATCCATAATGCAATGAGTTGCAATAAAGGTAAAACACTGTCCTATTGTCCTCTCTTACGACCGTCCTCTTTCAGTAAACCACTCCTGCTCTCGGATTCCTTTTTCATTATCCACCCCACTTGAGTTGCAGCAGCAATAAAACGGTCTGTTAGTTTACTCTCTCCTTCTGTCTTGGACAAATAGTCTCTTGACCCATCTTTCACTGCAGCATTATGTTTTCTTCCTGAACAGCAGAAGCAACAAAAACAGTTGTTTCCCATGTCCTTAACTTCAGTTGTGGAAAGTCTTTTATTTTCTTATCTATTTTCTTGTCGTAGGAAATCTTTAAAGTTGAATTACTTCACCAAGGTATCCACACAGCCAACTGATACAATTTTGCCATATGTGCATGTGTGCCCTAATATGGTAATCAGTTTGAATGTTGAGGCATCCCAGACAAATTTAGCACCAACGCAGAAAACAACAAGCTACATCTCCAGGCTGCAGGCCTTCTGATAATCCCTCCACTCTGCTCTTCCTTCTTTCTCTCTGATCCTGTCTCCACCTCCCTCGTCTTTCGCTCTCATTTCATCTATTCAGTGCTTTTTCTTGGGGCATGTTTACAACCTGCAGACATTATAATATTTTGTTTCTTTCTCTATTTGTCAATCTTAATGCCTGATTTTATTACTGTCATCGTAAGCAAACAAGATCATACTTCTACTGCATTTCTCACTATGAGCCACTGGGTGGTAAATATGCTGCACTGATTCATGGTACATACTGTATGTGTGAATGGAACCAACAGAGTTTCTTGCTCTGAAAGATGGTGGAAGGAGTGAAAGGCTGAGGGTGAAATTAAATCAAATACATATCCGTATGTGATGCGATAGGATCTTCGCATCATTTACTGTCAATCAAGTCCAAACCCTCTGGATACATAGGCTTCTTGTAATATGTCTCTTATCCAGTGTACTAAGACCTGGTGTTTAAACATTACATAGATAGGTATTTATTGTAACTCCAAGAAGAATCGGTCCACACGCTGCCCACTAATCCAGGATGATGCCACAGGCAACACTTCAGCTGCCGTCGAGCACATTTAGTCTGAGAAGACTGATGTTTCATAATTAATAACCTATTAAATACCGGTGTGTTCACTTCTTCACTTTGACATAAGGAAGACCAGCTGTGGCATTTTGCCTTCATCCATCTACCATCTAAACAGCTTTCCTAGACTACTGCGATTTCTGGCCATATTTTGATTGATTTTCTCCCCTGTGCTTCTAGGGTCCATTACCTTTATATTTACTATTTTGTAAAATAGTCTTCATCTTGAATTAACTCTATTTTATTCTTGTTTATGTCTGGGAAATGGGTTACTGCAGGACTAATTGAAATGATAGGGACAGTGTGTATTATTTTGGGTGCTATATTAAAGAAATGGAATATAATATTCAGAACTATTAGTGTATAATCACTTGAAACTAACATTGTGTTTTCGTTCAACCCTTCATATAGGAAGTGAGTCCTCTTTCCGGGGTCCGCCATGTTGCACCGCCATGTTTCTACAGTAGCCCAGAACATACAAACCAAGCTCAGGCTCTTGCAAAAGCCTTTTTTCAAGTTACCTGAAGGCCACCGTAGTTATCCAACACAGGAGTGAAGTAACATGAGCCACCTGGCAGTAACATGGTTTGCACTCTGCTGCTCAACTTACTGCAGTCTTGGAAAGGGAGCAGTGAGCGGAGAGGTAATCGGTTTTTGGTAATCTGCAAACACACCGCTAGATGCCACCAAATCCTACACACTGTCCATTTAACCTAAAACACCAAGGAGGCAGGCTGATGTCTACCAGAGGGATTACCTATGTTGTAGATGTCAATGGTCATCAGGCAGACATTCAGTGAATGCAGAGCTCCCTTTCTGAGACCAGAACTGGATCTCACGTCTGCAATCTGCTGTAACACAAGAATATAAGTTAAGCATTAAAACCAATTCATAAAACCCTGACGTTCTGGCTTCCCTGTCTGAATCGTGACAGGGAAGACAAATATATTGTTGAGCTTCTTGTTTTCCTCTTACCACCATGCATTGTCACTCCTTTCACTCCACTACCAGAATTATCAGATTTTAAAACAACACAATATTTTTCTAATAACCAGTTATCAGACCATTCACCACAGTATCTCTCTAGCAGTCTCTCCTTGTTAATGGATTTTTTCCCCATCTCTCTGAATAATTTACGCAGTTATGCAAATATAAGTCACAGCAATACATTAAAAAAGGGGTCAAGGCTACAGTTGGTTCTTAGCAGCAGTGTACTGGAAGCTGAGGGGGCTAATAAATTGTTATCCTGCTATTGAAGTCAATACAAATCAAGATGATCGGTGGAAACCAGTAGAACTAATTCACTCTACCTTGCTTCCTGCAAGTATCATTGCATATCGTGTACCTTCAGTTGTAATATTTTCACTATATAAATTGAGATATGTGCTGCCGGTTTTAGCATTTACATTTTGCTCCAGTAGGACACCACTAAAAAATACAACACGCTCATTGTGTGACGGTTATGAAATGTGACATTTGTGAAGTGAATTATCTTGACATTTTGCATCTTGTCAACCGGTGGCAAAAACCGAATTATCTCCGAATTCCTTCGTCCCCTTGGTCCAGTTCTCCTCCCAACACTTGTCACTCATGTTGATCAACTGTCAAGTTACCTCATACTGAGGCAATTTCTTGAAAATGTGAGTTTTAGATTGACAAAACATTATTATAAAAAAAAAAATCATACTAATTCTTCAATATTTGACCGTAAAAAAAATAAAAGTTGAGGTTATCGTTCATAAAAACCCATAGAGAGTCCCATCCTTGTGCTTGAGCTAGACACTGCATCTTTGTCGACTCCCCCTCTGCACTTTAACATGTCTCAAATGCATGTAAGAAATGCATATTTATAAATGACTTAACCCCTAAAGTGATGTGAAATGACTCATACACAGCTTAATATCATGTTAATGGCCTTGAGGAGTTGCAGTGTTTATTACAAGTCACAGTATGATGTAAATTCATAAGTCCTGTGTTACAACAGCATGGAAGACTGCATTGTTGGGAGCATGTTAAGTTGGGAGATACACCAAAGTCGCCAAACCTGACTTGTACGTTATCTCCCTTCTCAATCTGAGCGTGTAGTATTAGCATTTGTTTAGGTCATTATTTTATTGTTTGTATAGTTAAGTAAGGACTTCAAATCTGCCACAGAGTTTAATTGCATTAATTGGCCTTTTTAAACCAGTTTAGAATCCAGCAAAGATTGTATTCTGCAGCTGAGGAATCAGCAAGGCATGCTGTAGCTGCCTGCTCACTGTTCAGTTCACACGATGCCTGTAATGAGTTGTGTTAAATGCTTGATGAAGATATTTTACATAGTGCTTTTATGTAAGTGTTGCAACCCAGTTAGCTTTCCAATCTTATTTCTCTGAAGGCTGGAGCTGATGCAACTGTCTGATATACGGAGTCTTTTATCTGGTATGTTGATGATGCACAATAAGCTTTAGTACATATTTAATGCACGTAGTTAATAAAACACAAAATACTATATTTGTTATTACGCTATATTAGAGTTGAGGATTGAATTTTACAGATGAAGTTCGGATGAGTGACAAAAAATGTATAGTAGTTATTTCTCACTGACTTTCTGTTGTCACATAGGATGTAGACTGAAATACACACGTTTTCATTAAGTTAAATGTGCAACTACATCAAAATGAATGGCATTTTCTTTTTATTGTGACTGCAATTGTTTGTATAATGCTAAATTATACAGCTGCTGTGGCCTAGAAGATAAACATCAGAATCATTCTACATTTTATGTTAATTGACACCTTTGAAACCAATTACAATTATTAAATGTGATTAATTGTTATTGATGGATCTCTTTGACTGTCTTCTGATATGTAACAGATTCATTTTTTAGTAAGCAGATTCTGGAGATAGTTTAGGTATCTGTTCTCTGTTCTTGTCTTCAAGTGACACAGTCAGATGAACCAAACATTGACGACAGATGCCATGTTCTTCTGCCCAGAGAGGAATACGATTGGACTTGAGGGTAACATGGTTATTGATTTCCCCACATTGGCTGACTCATTTGTCATGCATTTTGCACTGATTAATGCCACATTTGACTTTATCCAGAAAGTCTTGACGGGCCTGAAGGACAGAAACCTGCAGCCCCGGATGCTGAACCTTAAAAATGATGTGATTGCAGGAACTGTATGATGATCAATTTATTTTTAAAAACACAAAAAGTGTGTTGATAAAACTACAGCTTTGCTTCCACTAATTGAATCATGGGGTTGCATTTACTCCACTTGCTCAATTGCCCCGTCACCTAAAATGACAACTGTGGTTGGTTAGTTCACAGCTGTAGTTAATCAGTGTTAAGTCTGTGAGTTGACTGTCCTTTTGTTCTTATGTGATTTTTTCTGCATTGTTCCAGTTTAAATTACAGTTGCATTGGTCAGATTTTCTGATAGTTTGTGTTCCGTCTTTGCCATGGCCACTTCCACAATTGCTGACATCACATGTATACCCTGCCAGTATATTCATAAATACTTTATTCATATTTAAGACGATAATATAAGAGATACATTAGGACAAGGTTTGAGGTCGGGTTAGCAGAGGTCCATCTGTTGATTGTATTTAATGAGTCCTCTGTGGTTCCTTTTAGAGCCTTTAGACAGCACCAATAAATAAACCACACTAAAGCGCCATCTTTTCAGGGAGAAAAAAAGAGGTTCGATATTTCTTTTTTTTTCTTTTTACATCTGTACCCAATCCAACTTTGTCCTTGCTGCTACCATCTCATCCACATTTGAATTACTATTTTCTGGTGTCTTTTAAAGCAAATTGCAGTTTTTTTTAAAATTTTTATTATACTATATTTATCCCGGTAAGGGGGAAATTTGTCTGTGCATTTGACCCATCCCTGTATATAGGGAGCAGTGGGCTGCCTATGCATTGTTACAATCATTAACAAGTAAAAACAGTATGTATAAACATTCAGTATACCTTCAGTAGCGTGTGTAAAATACATAGAACACTAGTAATGGTGTGCTAATGTACTTCGGTAATGTTAGCTCCACTGTGTTTTACGTAGAAACATGAGGTTTTACAAACGTATAGCTCCTTTCAAACTACTCCAAGTAACGACCAAGGTAATACCTTTTACTTATGCCCCAGGCACAACATTTAACCATAAATTCACAAAAGCAGCCTGACATGTCAAAAAAAGAAAGAAAATGAAACTATTGCATTAGAGTCTATGGAGCAGAACCGGATAGCTGTTGGACAGTGGCAGCCAGCCAAATGCTACACTATGATTGCGTTCAACAGGAGGGACTTAGCGAAGGGGCAATTTTTCTCAGCCAGAACCTGCTTGTTTTTGTGAACTGAAGGACTCAAATGACTTAATCTGATGCCAGAAAGTGAACCCAGCAGAGAACCCTGAGGAGTCCTGACATTACTGCTTGACCTGGCATCAAACTGTCACAGTTACAGCTAGGAAATCATTTAAGACTCTCTCTCACACACACACACACACTTAGTTCTACACACAATAATTAATTACCGGCAATTTGGCAGATTGGGTCGGCTAAGGTCTTGAAAACAACATATGACTTACCACATTTACCTTACTGTGACAGTGATAAAACACTGCTGACCTCATCCCGGATTCACTTTCTTGTTTGGTTATTTATCTTTGTCCTGTGAGTAAGTGGTGACAAACAAAGAATGTAATGTGATGTTAACTTATTTTCAGGCACCTTCAGTGGAGTTTTATAGAGTAAACTCTAAAAAAAAGTTTGTTTTAGTGTTCCTTTGGTACAATAAAGTGTGTGTTTGGCTGACTTCCTTCTTATATAAAATCTTGTGTTTTGGTGTTAGGCTGCTTATTTCTTTGTTTTTGTGCACATAATACAACAAAAGAAAAGAGAAGATACATACAATAGCCAAAGAAAATGCATTGGTGAGTTAAAAAAAACAAAAACTGAGGGCTTGTATAAGGAACCAACCTAACATTAAAATAATAATAAATACTAGAGATAATAAAGACTAAGGAAGAAAGAAAAACAAGGATTGCAATAAGAAATATTTCTGTGATTTTCATATATTGTATCATACCTCATTTATAAAGTACTGTACTCATCAAAGAGAAGTTGTTTAAGATTGGTCTTTTTAAATCAGAAATGAGGCGCGACTGTGAAGTGAAGTAGGAAAGCTGTTGCACATAGCTGTACCTAAGTGAAAACTGGCTGATGTTAGGTCCGAAGAACTGACTGTATAGAAGATCAGAAGATCTGGTGAGATAACAATGGATCTGAGACCTGGTCACAAAGACACTTTGAAAGGAAATGGGTCGTGATTTGCAAAGAAATTGAAATATAAAGCACCTATCTGAAGTTGATTTATGTCAAATATGTTTAAAAACTCCAGAATTTGAAATAATGGGGCAGTATGAGAATCCCAGCCAGTTGGTGACCATTCTACCATAGATTGGTTTTATATGTGTTTGCCCATCTTGATATGTCTTACACAGTATAAAATGATATTTTTAATATTTATATATATATTATTTATTTATTTTTATTGGTGAAGCAATGTGACAAAAAAAATACATAAAGTGACAGACGTAAGAAGGCAGACGTAAAGAGAAAACACCATTTTTTTATAGAATTTGGAGAATTAGACCTGCTCTTGTCATGGCTGCCACTTAAACACCTCTGAGTCATTTCACTTAGTTAGGAACCTTCCTATAAGCCAAAGCAACTATTCAACAGCAGCCTAAGTAACAAACAAGTAGCTCCTGCAAGCTGTTAATAACTTATTTATTGTTCCAGCAATAAGGACCTGATTTCTGTTACTTAAGCTTGTTTCCATCAACTGTTCATGTGTAGCAGGTACCACTTTTGTGTATTAAGGAACAGTCACATCACACTTGTGTTACGGGAATATTCATTCTGTTTGACAAGTTCAAGCATACAGTGTGTTTTCTGTTTCCTTGTCCAGCCAATACATTCTCATCCCAACTCAAAGTCAAATACTGCAGCTTGGTCAGTGGCACTAAGCTTTGAACCTCGAGCATCAGTTTTGGACGTGGCAGGGACGGCGTGTCAATATAAGCTTGTTCCATGCAAAGTGTCTTTTCCAATATATAACACACCGTACACAGTGTAGCCTACAACTTGCTCACTGTATTTATACATTACCTATTTTGGCCAAAATGTTTCATTGGAGACAGAGAGCTAATGTGAAAGGTAATGTGATTACAGTAAGACGTTGTAGGCCACTACTCTGATCATGTATGCATGTGTTCCTCTTTGGGTTCTGCTCTAAACACCAGGATCAAACATCAGGATCAAACATCATACCAATGATTGTACATGCTGGATATAAGAATGTCAGAATGCACTCTCACACACACACACACACACACACACATACACACACACACACACACACACACACACACACACACGCACACACACATACTCAAAGAGCAGTTTGCATTCCAGACCCAAATGCACATACAAGATGGGTTACTAGTGCAGAGAAGAAGAAAAGAGAGGGTGTTGAGAGACCCCTCATCGATCTGCCCGAGGGAGAGAGAGAGAGAGAGAGAGAGAGAGGGAGAGAAATCAGTCAAGAAAAGAAGAAAGCAAAGCGCAGTGCCTGGCTGCATCTTTATCGCAGCAGACCCCTCCTCTCTCTTCCCCCTCCCTCTCTTCCTCGCTCCCTCTCTCCCCCTCTCGATCTCTGTCTGCCTGCCAGCTGATGCTGACTGGAGGTGAAGCTGTTCCTCTCTCCCCTCGTCATCCCGGTGAAAACCTGGACGGACTGAAGGAGATTTTGGATTTTGACACCGACCAGCTTACTACCTGATGACAGTGGGAGGAAACTGCGAATTTAAAGAAAACAAACCCAAACCAAGAAAGAGAGAGAGAGAGAGAGAGAGAGAGAGAGAGAGAGAGAGAGAGAGA
>NW_022280035.1:8513911-8555694 GCF_004355925.1 Anarrhichthys ocellatus | reverse complement strand
AGAGAGAGAGAGAGAGAGAGAGAGAGAGAGAGAGAGAGAGAGAGAGAGAGAGAGAGAGAGAGCCGGTTGGATAAGACAGTGCCCAGTAACGCAAGGGGGGGGGGACCAAACAACTTCCAAACCGTTGTGTCCTCTGGGCGGTCTGCGGGGAGCTCTGGAGCTGTTGCCACCAGAGAGGTAAGACAATGAACAGCCTGCCACGAAGATGCAAGCACGTGCACGCAGCCTTTATGTGCATATATGTACATATGTGCGTGTGTGCCCTGGATCACAACAGTGCGCACTGCGCTCTGTCCATCTGCACTCCGTCACTGTGTTTATGTTGAGCTGAGAGGCTGCCATAACACACTGTATAGATGGCGCTTGGCGCGGCGCGTGCGTGACGTAGATGTATTTTCGAAGTGTTGGATCTGCGCATTAATGCGTTTGCCGTGCGTGTGGTACGTTTAAACGTGTTTATACTAAATCGCTTCATCTTGCGTTTTAGTAGCAGGTTGCATTGCGAAGAAATGGGAAGTTTGTTGCATTGGAGCGTGTACAATTCGAACACCTGCTCCGATTGAGATTCATGAATTGTGTATGAGTGTACCTATGTGCGTGCGTTGCATTTGGGGGTCTTATGTGAAGTGGAGGCTTTGTTCATGGGCTTTTTCGAAACACTTTCTCATTGTGATTTTACTATGTGTGTGCATATGAGTGGGTGTGCGAATCTTGTGTTACTACTGAGAGACGTTGCAGCAGATCCGTATGGAAGTGTGTTAATGCCAAAACTGCACCAATCCAAGGCCAGGTCTATGAGCGCTCACACAGATCAGCTTTGTTTTTTAACAGATTTAGAGAACTTGAGTTGTATAGGTGCATTTTTTTTGGTTAACAGGTTTTAATAAGAGGTGCCCTATCTTAAGTAATCAACAGGCTTGAATTTATTTCACAGTTAACGAATCCACACGGAGCAAATGCCCTGATGTGACTTAGAAGGTGGAGTCTAACAGAACAAAGATTGACATCCAGGTCAAACCCAGTGGCGTTTTGCTGTCAGGTGAACTTTGCATGTGAGGTACATATATGATGAGCTAGCAGTTTGAATGTCACATAAGGAAGGATTTTCATGCATAATTAGTAAAACAATTCAATTCTGTCCTCAAACATGTGATATACTCCTGACTTTTTCCTCACATGTTCTCCAAATAACAAATGTGACCCCTAGTGCTTCATTTTGTTTTAAGCTTTTTGCACAGCTTTTTTTGTGCATCATTTGACTTCCATAGCTTTGTAGTAGTAACTTTATTAAAAGCAAGTCTTGGCCTAAAAGAAGAAATGTAGGAAACAAAACAAACATAGGCAGCCAACTTAAAGTCACAGTTTTAGTTTTTTTGACTGAAATTAAATATGGATAGATATTTGACCAAACGATCCCAGCACAACAGCTACTTCGGCCTACCTGCGATTTTATCTAAACATAAAATCTCAGATTTCCTCTACAACACATCTGATTTATGATTTAATATTTGTTTTCCTCCTTTAAAACAAACTAGGCCTAGACAAGTCTTTACTTATTGTCATAAATCTGTAGATAATCAACTTTCTATAATTCGGAGCTGCTTTTAGGTCCTTTACACACCGGGGGCGTGATGAATTATCAACACGGAAATACGAAATGCTCACAAGCAAATATTTCGGACCAAAACGATTCATACCATGAATGATGCAAATTCACGACAATCTCAACACTTTATCAATAAAAGGTTTGAATACTTTTGCGCAGGCAGAGGGCTAACTACCAGGATCCTTAAATGACTCAGATCTGCATCTGCTTTTATTGTGAAAGGTAAGAACAGAAGGTTTGGATCTGGTATGTGCTGCCTTTGTCAGGATTGAAAGGAGTAATATAGTTTGCTCTCTTGGTTTGGAGCCTCCATGTTGGTGTACAATAAATTGTGCAATTTGAACACGTCTGTACAATGTGATTGTTTGATGCCTTTAATCAAGGTGCAAAAGGTCAGTGAAATGGACCTTTTCCCCCCAAGAAAGTTACAACGGCGTAGTATTTGCATTCACATGAAAAAAAAAGCCCCCGGTGTGTAAATTCCTTAAGACTTAATGTACATTTTGGCTTGAATGTCAAGCTTTTAACAACACATATATACCATTCGACACATATTCAGGCAGCTCAGTTTGTTTGTTTGTGAGTGTTGTTCTGTCTTTTCATAGACTGGGGGTTGTGCTTTAGGGGTGTGCAAAAATGTCTCATTTAATATAAGATCACAACCATTGACTTTTGTTGTTGTCTCTGTTCTTTGTTTTAAATCTGTATATATTATGTGTATTGTTAACTGTGCTGTACCTCAAGTTTTCTAAGTCTAAAGTCTCCAGTGTTGTTGTCTCTCTGCAGATAAATGAACTCATGAAGCATGGTCTCTTGCTGCTTAATGAAGATGAAAGTATATTTGTGAATAGTACTGGCAGAGATGTGACATTTTCCAGCCAATGACTTGCTTCTAATCCCATAAACAAAGACCATAAACACAATAACTGGTCACGTACAAAGAGTATTTGTTGACACAGATCATTACAACACAGCAGTCAACTCTATCTGCTTCGAGAGAACAGCAAAGTAAGTTATAAATCGTATGTGTACACTGATATGTTCAGCAGCTAGAAAACAGGATAAAAAGAATAGCATTAAAGAAGCCTGTTAATAAAACCGATATATCCACATTAAACTGTACTTGAACAACAATCCATAAAAAAGCAAGGGGCACTGCTGTACATCTATCATCTAGGTGTAAGTGTGTCTTCAATAGAGATGTATGCCAGCCTCCCGTCACAGACATTTACAGGGCAGTAACCTGCTGCCTAATTTAAGCGCAGAAAGATTGCTGATAAAGCCAGATAATCATCCTGGTATCTTTCACTGCCAACTGTATGTGTCATGTCTCAGCCAGGTGTGCCCTACAATATATTGTTATTGTCAAAACCGATGTGTCAGGGGTACTCAATAATACTTTTTTTTGCATCCAGAGGGTTGTATCAGCTACACAGTACGACACGATGTTAATCTGAGCAACATGCAGAGTTAAAATCAGTGCAAAACAAGCTTCTTTTTGCCACAGTACAAACAAAAGCAGTGTAGGACATTTGTTATCAGTGTAGTCCAACCATTTGCTGCTACATAGAAAAATTGGACCAGGACTGTGTCTTATTTATATAACTAGCCATTTAGATCACCATGAATAAGCTGGAAGGTTGAAAACAAGCAGAGACTACACCTTCCTCCAGAGTTTACCTGAACTGTATGAGCTTATTAACAGCTGTTTATATTATAGGTTTCCTCTGAGGGGGTTGGGGAGCCTGCAGGTATCTACCACAAAGGATTGTGAATTATTGCGTGTATGTTTAGTAAGTCATATTTAATAACTGTAACAATTATTCCATTCTGACGGTCCCTCTCAGTAGACGTTCACAAGATTTGTGCTGTTTTGTGTTCCTACCGAACTCATTCTGGGTATTCTTTCTCATCAAATCTCATTGAGGGTCTTTGGCTACATTCAGATCACATTGGATGAAGAAATGCAGCCTCCTCAGTCATTTGAAGAGACCAGTATGGAACAAAACATCAGTCATCCTGCAAAAAAGTTGAACCCATGGCTCAATATTTTGTGTTGTGGTGGGCAAGCTGACTGGATAAACAGGACACTGCAGGGCCGTGATTAGTGCTGTCACAGTACCACCAATTTGGTTTGTGATACCAATACCGGTGAAATTCCACAATCCTCAATAGCCAAGGCTATACTACGACTAAAAACAAAACAGTAACTCCCATGTACTTCAACATACAGTCCTTTATTACATTTGCATACAAGTTTTGCCAATTCATTATTAATAAGTGATGATAGACCTCAGGTTTGTTGCTTAAAACTAAATTTTACAAGAATACATTTGAACAATGATGATAATGTAGTCATTTATTTTACCCTGTACTCGTTTTTTTACTGAATAGAGCTTGAAGGCAGCATAATGTAACTCAATGCAACCTCTATTAGCTCCGTTATTTCGCCAAGCAGGACTGTTAACGTTCTATCAATTTTAAGATGCATTTGTTGTCGTCAATGCAGCATTATCAGGGGATTCTCTATTTTTCTCGGGGCGATGGTTTGAGGCGAGATACAAGCCCTAATCCCCGGTACCTACGGGGTACCTGTGGTACTGGAGAAACATTTGCATTATGACATTTGGTTCTTGTGACATCCCTGGTCTAGGGATCTATTCTAGGGCTCTACACCGTAGATTGCAAAGTTACCAACAAAAGATAATGCTGTTTGACAACTTTACAAAAAGCAGCTCCCTTACTCTACAAGAACAAAACTTACCTGCTAGCTATAATATTCAACTCTTTCCTGGTGCCTCTGCCGCCTGGGCGGTAAGCTATAGGTTTACATAGGTTTATAATAGCTATAGGTTTACATAGGTTGAAATGTGATACATGACTCAGCATAAAGACTCCAAACAGACAGAGTATAATGAACAGGGATGGTTTACCAGGATGTCCCCAGTTTTTCAAATTCTCACCCCAACTTTCTACCACCATAGTAGTTGATGAAAACACCACACGACACGCATGAATCGGAGAAGACATATTCATTTATTGAAATAACACAATTGCCACCTGAGTGATAAAATACAACAATCAATCAGAGTTCATGTTGCTCAATTAATTGTGTCATTTTGTTGCATCCTCTTGCATGTATTCACATTACCATCCGGATCCGCATTATATTTTGCAGACATTTTGGCTTCCATAACATGTCGTCTTCTAGAGGAAAGAAAACATCCAATGTACACCAGTGTTTCTTTGACCATTTGCGTTTTTAGGTTTGTCCTATGTTCACAAAAAGTTAGCATAAGATAATGCCTCATTTGTATTTTCATACATATCAATACAAAGTCATCAACTAGGTCATTTTCAAGGTGGTATCAATCAGTTAAATATTGTTTTACCCTATTCAGCTGTAGTCTTGCAAAATGTAGGCAAACACAAATCTAATCTATTTAAAGGGCTTTTTCTTAAAATTAGTTTTTTTTCTCACACTCCAGCACTTACATACACCAAACCTTCCAGTAAATTGATTTGAATGGCTGTTGAGAGTATTTTCTGATTTATGGATTGATACAGAGATATATAAATTTCTCTCAGTAAAAAACAAGGATTTTTACGCTGGCTTCATTCAATGTTTATATTTCTGTTCTACAATTTTGTGCAAATAAGCACATACAATTATAGAATTCCAGAATTCATGATAATTGCCTTAATGTAAATGCAGTGGTGAAGTTGATATCTATTTTTTATTTTTTTTTTACCCTATTCATCGGTAGGGTCTCCCCTTATAACTCAACGTTTGGATGGACAAATAATTACTCAAAGTACTTAATAACCTCTATACTCTATACAGTCAGCAAACACAGAACAGTTGCTGTAGCTCTACTTTCCTACATGCACCTTGCGCAGTAATACGTCAGTCTCATTAGTGCTTCTTTGTCCTCTCACACATGGTAGAGATGCTACAGTGGCCCACCCAAATTGCAACTGCAGCCTTACATGGCCACACTTCAGGCTCAAGTTTAACTGCTTATTCATCAAAGCTTAGGCAGCTAAAACACACACACACACACATGCTGCTGCTGCAGCAGAGATGAAACCCGCAAAACAAAACACACTGTGTCTTAGATGTGGATGTGAGAAGAGAAGGAGGAAAGGAAAAAGAGGTGTCAACGGGAAGGGAGAGATGAGGAAGAGATAGAAGGATGAGAAAATAATGAAAGAGAGATATTAGAGCATATATAACCCATGTGTATTGAGCCTGGCAGAAACCCCGGGGAAATTCAGCAGCACAGCAGAGTTACTTTGCTGTTTTGATTTGATGAATATTCATGATCAGGCAGAGAGAGAGGGAGGCAGCCTGGTTCATGGCAGTATTTTGATGTGTTGCTAGCTACCAGCTAACAAACGGAGCCCACATATTACATTTGTTCAGCAGTATGAATAGATTGGATGTTGTGCCCATTGATGGATGTTTCCCAATTCACTCTGATTGGTCGAAACAGTGGACCATTTAGAGCTTATTAAGTGGGAATCTTTTATCAAAACTTTTGTACTGTATCTCCTCACTTACCTTTTTACATCAAAGGCAGCAGATTAAACCGGCAGGAGCTAGTTGTCGTGAACAGCTATTGAAATGTTTGGCTCTCTGCAGTTGCTATCTGCGTCAAGCCAAAGGTTGTTTGTGAGGGATAAGACACATCCCTCTGTAACAACAGTTGTGTGTCACTTCACAATAAGTAGACTGTGTGTTGTTTTAGTTGAGCAGGGACCAACAGAGTGACGGCTCTAATGATAACCTCATGTCAATTGAAGAATCTACATTTTGATCTAATCAGTTGAATATTTCTAAATCAGGACCCTCACTCTTTGGAGTAAGTATCTTGTGTATTTAATTATGCATTTAATTAATTATTATGCTCATTCACTGTTTGTAGGTTCAGGTTGGGAACATTAATTATGTTGCAAAAAAAGGTGGTGCTTCTGCTTTCCCAGCCAAAAAATGGTAATTAAACATCTTTGAGTAGTTCGTTGTCCAACGTTGAAGTACTTACGTACTTTGAAAAGTAAACCTAATAACATTTGAGGAGCAATTCAAAAGGATTAGATTCAAACACTACATGTGTTTGTGACCAGTTTTAGGAACCAATGGGCTTGAGAGCCTACGGCCGCACACAGAGGTCAGAAATTAAGAAATGTGTTGTTGGAAAAAAAAGTATAACACAGACCTCTCCTTTAAATGGAGGAAACAGTTTTTTGTTGGTGGTAGATAATCTTTTGTCTTGCTTTCAAATAATTGCTGATCTCTCTCTCTCTATTCCCCTCTCTCTCTCTCTCTCTCTCTCTACTGCATCAACACCCATAAATATTGATGTCATCCCCCCCCTCTCTCCCTCATTCTTTCCATAAGTCTCTCTCATACATCTTGGCGTTAACATATTCCTCAAGGGGCAGTGCATTAATAGCAAATTTGATGCTGCCAGCTCCTCTCCTCCTTTTTTGCTGTAGTACTCATTCTTTCAGTTTCCTAAATCCCTCGACTTCTTTTCTACCTTACCGTCTACCATCTAATCACTCTTTACCATCTCTTTTACTTCATTTCCGTGCTCGTCAAGCATCTTCCTTCCTCCCTTACTGTCTTTTGGTCCTCATGTTTTTGTGCTCTCCTACATCATCCTTTTTTTTCCTGTTCATATTTCAGACCCTTTTTACCCTCTCTTCTTTACTCTATTCTCTCTAGCCCCTCCTCTCCCTTTTGTCTGTCCTTTTCCTTTCATTCATCCACCCTACCACTGAATACAGCAACCTTTATTTACATTTAGCCAAGCAGGCAGCAGTGAAGTTAACACCCAAAGCACACCCAATAGTGATGTCCCAGGACCCAATAGTACACTGCACATCACTGCAGCAAGGTGAGAAGTTCAAGCAACCATAACAATTGATCCTTTGCCAAGCCCCTCCCCCTTTGGTAACTGTTGCTAGGCCCGTCAAGCTTTCGCACTTGACATGTCAATATGGCGTTTTCAACAATATCAGTGAGGTATATTCCAAAGGAATAATAGTTCTGAAATATCAGTGAGAAGTAAACAGAACTATTTGAGAGATACTTTCACAATATAATTTGTTGGTGAGTATTGTGAATAAAGAGGCCATTGAAATGGGGGGAAAAGCTTAGCGGTCCCAATGAAAGCTTCAGACACCCCGCGTCTTGTCTAGCGATCGGTATCTTTAGGATTTTATCGATACTACTACTCTTATCTAAAGTCTAGCAGCTGCATTCGAACAGTGTTGAAAATTTCTAACCTCTGACCACACCCAGCATCACTTATGGGTGTGATCTCAATTGCATCTTCAACATCTCCCAGTAATGTCACAGGGGCTAAGAGTACACCTGTACATCACTGCAGCAATGTGAGAAGTTAAACCACTTGATATCATGGAGTGTTAAGTTACTCTTTAATTTGTACCCACAATTAAATGCTGGTTCAAATTTACAATAAAAAGTGAGTCATTATGGCCTCATTGTTTACACTAGCTTTATTATGACACTACATGTGACACCACACTTCTTCCTTCCACCAGGTGGGTTTAAAACGTCCTCGTTCTCGGTCAGAGATGGAGTACCCCGACGACTTCCTCCTTGCTGAGCTGGGCCACCTGCAGCTCTACAACGACTTCAATGGTACCTACTACAATGAGACCGAAGCCTTACTGCCAACAGGCGTGAAGGTCACCATCGTGGTCGTCTACATGATTGTCTGTGTCATCGGCCTGGTCGGGAACTTCCTGGTCATGTATGTGATCATAAGGTAAGGAGAATATGAATTTCTACAGGCGCAAAAATTAAACCTGTTTAAACCTAGCGTCCACAACATCCTTGAAACATTCGCCTGTTCAACAAGTTTACTTTTGAGACATTGGAGGTGGGAATGGAGCAGACAGTGGCTGTTGTCTCCACTGCGGCGGAGGCATCAATGATAAACATCATCATGCACTCATATGAATGCGAGCACATACAATTTTAACACGCACGATCACAAAAAAGGGTCGCATATGCAACCGTCTGAAGCCTTGTTTTGTTTTAAAGGGACAGTGTGTAGGACTTTATGGCATCTAGCGGTGTGGTTCCATAAAGCAACCAACTGAATCATCCCCCTTTTCTGTCTTTCTTCAACTATTCCAATAAAAGCAATTAAAGCCCTAGAAAACCCCAAAAATCTTTTAAAAAAACGGTGGTACAATACTGCGGATCCACTCTCTATGTTGATATGAACGGCTCATTTTAACTTAACTGAACACAACGATACTTAGTTCCTGGTTATTATTCAATACAATATTCCGTTTTTTGCTTATAGATCATCCTAAATCCTACACACTCAACCGTTAACGTTTCAAAAGCCAAAACCATTGATTAAGAAAAAAACATAAGTTAATGTTCAGAAGTTGCAGCATGAGAAGGTATCTGGCTCCTACAAAGTAAGTTTGCGACCACTCAAGGTGATCTTTTAAAATGCACAAGCCACCCTCAGCATGTGTCTACCTGTTTGTGTATACACATGCCCTGTTGAGTAGATATGTGTCTTTTGTCTGTGTGTGTGTGTGTGTGTGTGTGTGTGTGTGTGTGTGTGTGTGTGTTTGCAAATATTCTCTGTGGATTTGATTTGAACAAACGTAGGTGAACATCTGGATGTTGTTTGAGTCAGTGTATTTGTGTGCACTCATGGTTGGCCTGGTGGACAGCTGCTGTCTGCTCATGTATGTCATGTTAAACCAAAACACTATACACACTGAATAGGTGTGTACAGTGTGTGTGTGTGTGTGTGTGTGTGTGTGTGTGTGTGACTTTGTTGTTGGAAATCTGTTGCTCTGTATTTAAACTCAATATTTGTTTGTGTGAGACAGACGGCTGAAAGCTCTGTCCTTGCTTCTTGTTTTCAAACTGGAGACTAATGGCGGCGTTATGGAAATTTCTCTCTAAAAATGGTTAGCTGTCCATTTAATATCTACGTGTATTTTTGCTTGAGAAGCAGTAGCAAGCGCTTGGACTTGAAGTGGAGAGAAAATAATTATATGTTAGAAATGTGAGCTAGTGTGTGTGTGTGTGTGTTTTTGTGTTAGAATGCTGTCTCCATATTACCTCCATCGTTGTAGATAATTACTATCCTTGTTAGACCTGTTCTCACTCTGACATCTACATGGAGTTCTGTAGATAGACATACGCACACATAATAGGAATCATTCCTTCTGTCTCCACCTCTTTAGCATTCCCACCCACATATACTCACACACAACATTTCACTCACTGGGGCGACCTTAGCAGCGGCCTTGGTTTAATTCCAAACCGCAGCCTTTTGCTGCGTGTCATCCGCTCTCTCTTTCTCTCCCTCCATCTTTGTTATTTTCCAGCTGCTTGCATTAAAGGCAATAAAAGCCCTAAAAAAGAATCTTCAAACCAGAAACAACAAAAGCTAAATTGCATTAAAAAAAAACCTAAGCATTGACACACTTCTGAAAACACACACACACACACACACACACACACACACCCACACACACACACACACTGGCCCTTGTCAAGGGTGTCAGAAGGAAGCAGCCTCTTCCTGTAAAGCAGGTGGAGGCTAAATAACATCATGTCACTAAGCCGTCTGTGCATATTTTGCAAATTTAAATCTCAAATATTCACAAATGCTAGCGACTAGATTTGAGCTGTGTATTGGCTGCCCAACACTTGATCTTGAAGTTGATCATGTTTTTTTTTCCTTGTGTATTTTATTTCCTTATGCTAACATAAATTAATGTATTTAAGATAGTTCAATACATATAACACGATATAAATCTGTAATTCAATGAGTAAAGCTCTGGATTGCTGACATCTGATTAGCACTGTAGTAAAACATGTAATTGAATCACACACTTTAAAGCAAAAATTAAATCTGAAGATATGTATGTACAATATGTATACATCACTCCCCAGGTAAGTTACACTGGTTTTCAGAGGCACCTTAAAGAGCTTGACACCCTTGGAGAATTATCTCCGACTCAGTGCAGGACTGAGCATCAACAGAGAGCTCTGAATTTAAAGATATCCAATTATCACAAAGACTTAAAGAATGGGACTCAATGGGACTCTAGTAGATTTGGTATTAAAGTGATGGGTTGTGGGTAATTGCCTTGGATGGACTTGCATCTTATCCAGGAGGTATGTATTCAGGAGCCCAAGTACCAAAACAGTAGGCTGCCCAACCAACTCTCTTATTCATGTAGAGAGTCAGCAGAGAGAAAGAAAATGAGATTAAGTGTAAATTAAATCTGCTTTCACTGTGCACCAGATGTGCCATTTGGATGCAGTTTTTAAGAAATAATCACAGCTAAGAAAAGTCTGAGTCATTCTTTTGAGGCAGATGGGAAGAGGTGACATTTAACCTACACAAACGCAAGCCCACACACTCACAATCTACTACTACTGTGTGCAGATAACAATTTTTCTTTTTACATAAATAGGCAAAACTGCTCTCTACGAGTTACTGTGTCCTGCCGAGAGACCGTTGAAAGATATAGCAAGATATCGCTCAAAGACGTCCAAAGCGACGTTAGGAATTTTGTAGTTTGGGTGCATTCTGTTTACTACCACCATCTTTGTCAATTACTAAAGCTGTACAATCTTAATTTGGCCAGCAGGGTGAACTTGAGCAGGGTCAAGCAAAGGGAAACTCACAAGCTTACTGGGATAGTCTGAGACAAATGTTATTCAAGCAAATGTGCCACAAAGTATACCAATTCTAAAGCCTCGTTTCTTTTCTCATTGAAGTAATAACCCTTTAATCCATTTGAGGGTAGTCTACCAAAATAATATGTCCATTGCCCATTTTCTCACTGTGGGGAGTCTTATAAATGACCTCAAGTGATGTAATTTGAGGCAGAAATTGATTGTGGATTGAGAAAGAAGAGAGTTTGCCAGACTTCTGGTTCGAGGGTACATTAGCCACTACTAGTGTAACACCTCAGAATTACATTCTGGATAATGTAGGCCCCAGGTTTAGACAAGGAACAGGAATGAGTGCAATAAAAAAAAAAGTGATATCTCTGCTGCAACGTTTTTTTTTTTAACTGTTTTTTGTGATTTCTCTGTGAGAGCTGATATAGCTCAGAAAGTCGTTGAAATGAAGTGGCTTTGAAAATCCAGATGCTTTAATACTACATGCTTTATACTACACTTACTATACTATACAATTACTATACAATACTACACTTTTTTTGTCTGTATTGGAAAGATTGATTTTATGTTAATAATACCTTCCTAACTTGTCTTTGTCCTTTACACTGTGCACAGTGTAAAGGACAAAGGCACAACTTAGTCACTCTTTAAGCCAGATGGAATTATGTGACATTCAACCCACAAAACAAATTCACACCGTAATTAATAAGTTACTGTAAAATGTCTCCCTCTTGGTGGAGCTATGGATGAGAGAACAAAAGACAGGCACAGGCTTGTGCTGTTCACGTGTCAGGTGTGACAGAGCGAAGCAGGGACAGTGGGAGGCCGGCAATTTTAGAGAGCAGAACAAAGAGAAGCTTGACAAAGACACGGAGGAACTCTGGGATTTGTCCAGTGGGTGGTTCGCTTTGATATCGGGCCCCAAACAGAGATGGAGATGGATTGAAATGTGACTGAGACAGCTGAAGCCTAATGTTTAGCTTGTCTGAACTTTTGAAATCATTCTGTGGATTTTGTCCCCAATCTTTTACACTGTACTAATGTGGAGAAGGGATGACTTCAGGGCCAGAATGGACTGGAGGAATAATAACAGCTCGAGGTACATTTGTCTTGTGTGTGTGTTTTGACAGACTTGAAAATATCCAAACCATTAAACATTCATTACTATTTCATCAAGGGATTCTAGCTCATCCATACAGCATCGTCAGCAGCTGTTTTGCATTTTCTCTCCATTCACTTTCTATCAGTGGGAATAATCTGAGTTACATCAGAGGATCTTGTTTACTGTAAAATGACCTGAACGCCGTCCTCTGGCAGCAGCAGCTTTTTGATGCTTGGTAATACAGTTTAAACCAGGTCACTCGTTAAAAAAAAGAAAAATTAGCAAGGGGAACTCAGTAAAATAAACAATAATTTGCAACCGATATATGCAAATGTGGACACACAAACTGTGTGTGGCTCGAGTTTTTCTTCAGCAAAAAACTTGAAAATCAAAGTGAAGGTGTCTTTTGGAAGGGAAGAAGAAGAAAAAAGTGCTATTCTTCACGGATAATCCATAAATCTTTGTTTAAATAGCAGGGTTGGTGACAGATGGAAACCAATTGGGGCTGACAGCAGCTGTCCAATCCACCACTTCCTTGTAAACAATAACAAGCGATAAAAGGCATGGAGGAAAAGCAATCGAGCAGCATTAATTGAGGTTGCATGTCTGTAGAGAAACTCCTCTCACAGCATCTTTTTGCTTTTTGTTTTCCCAGACATGCCCTAGTGCTTTGACAGCGCTGCAAGCTTAGCGTGTTTCCCGCGTCGAGTGCTGTCAGAGGACAGTAGAGGAAGAAGAGTTTTAACTTCCAGCAGCAGAGCGCCGCAGTGCAGCCGTGTTTTTGGCTCGTAGCAACAACAACAGCTAAGAGCAGGGATTTCTACAAGCATCTGTTTAGTGCTACAGGCCCAAAAAAAGAGCAGGTGGACCACGGGGAGAGATAAACATCATGCTGAATTGAGCAGAGAGCAGCCTTGAGACAGAGAGAAGAGAGGATGGCAGGATGAAGCTGTGTCTACACGGAGCAGGGTTTTCTGTTTTTTTTGAGAGGGAAAAAACTGCAGGAAAGGATTTTTGTAAGGGGCCTGTTTCCATAACAACAGACCGATCCACGTCGTACGTTTTAGGACATCGTCGGGCCTTAGCATCAGTTCTGAGTTGAGTTCTCAGAGCTGATACTGAGGCCTAATGATGTCATCATTCCTTGGAGCAAAAAAACAAAAAAATCAGGCAGTGAAAAGAAGGAACACAAATTGTGAAAATCAAAGGTGTCGTCCAACTGAACCAACAGGCATTGGAACGAACAGGCTCAGAGGAATCTGCTTCTGTAGACCATGTAAGGTGAATGATAGTTGGAGCACTTTCAAGGCTTGGATGATGAAACACTTCTTGTTGAATAATCAGTACAAACAATGAGCAACTGCCTTAGCAAACATCTGGGTCCTTTGATAAGAAGCCAAACGTAACAGTCAAGTATAAACTAGTAAGTAAATTTACTAATTTTAAACCTAGTTTTGCTAAACTTTGATTATAACTAATATTAGTTTGAATGAAAAATTGTACTTGCAAGCCAGCCTAAACAAGTAATCAAAAAAGTAACGAGCAACTTTATTTTTTACAGCTCTGATCTTCTGGCCTGCTTCTTCTCCGTTCAAATGGTTGCTGTTAGACATGCTTTCTTAGATAAAACACTGAAATAACTCGAACCTGGCCATAACATAAATCTTCTTTATAGTATTGTTAAATTGCCAAGGAGATTTATTTAAATATTGCCTCCAGATTACAGCTGTGGAGGAGTGTTTTGACAAGCATGTTGTGCTTTTACAATAAAAAATGACATGACAAGTGTCCAACTATGACAGAGCTCTGAATGGCTGAGTTTTGTGTGCATTCTTTTTCTGAGATTTAGTGGGTGTGAGGACAAAATACAAATCAGAAATAGGCACAGAAGAAGGATGTCAAGTAAATATGTATTGTCCCTGGAGAGCACTGTACAGCACACCAAAACAATTAAGGGCCGTATACTGATTGACTAAGTTGTCAAAACAAAATCAGAATATTGCTGTTTTGTCCCATTCGAATTTTTTCCCAGATTATGAAAACATACAACCAAGTAGAATTTTCTACAAAGGAAGTAAACATACTGTCAACTGTATTCAGGAAATTAGATGGAGGGAGGATAAAGAAGATAAAGAAGGAAATGATTTAAGGTACAACGTACATCTTTCATTTTCTTCCTGGTTTGCTCATTATCAGAAAATATTAGCATGAATTAATTCATGTTAACTCATTGTTTATATGCATGTCACCAAGGCCTTTAGTGTGTGTTTTGAATTCGCTGCTCTATGGTGTAAAAAAATAGAAAAGTATTTCCAAACTCAGCTGTTTGATTGTAATCTTGGAAACATGTCCAGACTTTCAGCAACAAAGTCAGTTTGTGTCAGATTTGACCATCTGCTGTGGAGCAAATTCTTTCTCTCTCTTTTTCTTTTTTAGAATATTGTTTTTGCCTGTTTGCCTCTATTTGATAGTGATAGTCAGGGAAGGGGCAGAGAGCCTGTGATAATCTGACATTTTTAGGTGAACAAATGTTACAATATTAACTTTCATGAACTGAAAACACACTGTGAAAGGGTTGAAGATCTAAGACTCAAAAAATATATAACACCAAGACCAGACAACGCCGTGTTAGCAAACCTGTCAATCACAAGGGTGCCCGCCCTAATGTCTACCCTGCTTTATCAGCTGTTATACTCAAAATTCAACCACAATTTACTAAATGAACATCATTCTGTATTGAAGAAGTATTGTCATTTTTCTCATGAACGTCCTTACAATTTTACTTATTTTTGCAACCTGGAGAATTTGCATCCTGCTGGAAAAATGCTGAAACAATTATTTTTTTTTAACTGCTGCCTGGGAATGACACGTGTGTAGTGTAACTGGAGCTGCAATGTTGGAGGGTTGAAGCAGACGTAGAAATAAAGGGATTAAGTCCGCTCAGGTGCTCTCTGGGTACGCATGAATATAAATGTAAAATTAGGGTAATTTAATGACACGGTCTGCGTTCCTCATATTTATTTTTTGTATAAAATGTATTTCGACCTAAGGCCAACCGCAGAAGCCTTAGTGAAACTAATCAAGCCTCCTCAGTTTGGTTATCATGCACCAGCTGTTGAGCCTTTTGGTAAGTGCAGACCAGGTTTTACTGCATGTGTTTCACCTAAAAATGATTTGACGCGATATGACGCAGTGAGCTCTCCTACTCTTACAGCCGCATTGATCACATGGTAACAGCTAGCCAGCAAAAACTAGCAGAAAGAGTTATAAATTATGTACTTTCCTTTAGGATGCTATCTGCTGGTTAACTGAAATATAATATATTGATGTAGATGGAACAGAGGCAAAAATAGAGAGGTCAATAAACAGAGAGAAGGAGAGACAAATAAAGGGCGAAGTGAAAAATAGATATGAGATGAAAGAGATCCAGTGTCACATTATCTGATATCCTCTCATATTTGTATCTCTTCTATAGTTGCCTTTACTAAACAGAATGTGTGTGTGCATGTGTGTGTATAATCTGCATTCACTGAGAGCCATTATGATCCTCCTGATGAAATCGGTTTATTCATTAGTTTGTTCCTTGATCCGTCGCACAGGTTTCTCTGCAACATCACTTCTTGATTCTTATCAAACTGGTAAATGCTGCTTCTGCACATGTACATGTCACTGACTGGTGATACACTTTCAGGTGCATAGTTAAAAAAAATAATGAAGAAATAAATAAGGGTACATCGTTTATTATTTAACATTTTGTATTCGTAGGGGTGAAAGTAGATCAAAGTTCTTGCTGGTACTACCACCCTTACCTTAATCGATTCATATCATTCTCCCCCCCCCCCCAACCCCAACCCCAGCTTCACGCATCCCTAAACACATGAATTAAACATTATTAGACGCTTGTATTGTGTAGAAAGAAATAAGAAACACTTGACACCATTATTTATTGAAATGGTTTTAAGTGCCGCAGAATAATTCGTGAATATTGACAAAACGTTCCAAATAATTTGTATTGTTTTAAATTAGAAGAAAATTACAAGAAAATGTGTTAACATCAAGAGTTTACAAGCATTCAGGAAGTAAACACCATTATGCCAGTAGAGTAAACAAAAGGGACATAGCTTGTTTGACCTGCTGTCTCTGTTGTTGGAATGACACTGAATGTCATGAAACATCATGATCTTATTGTATCATTTACGTTTTTTTCCCATCTTACTTGGGAGATCTTTGTAAGAAACGATTGCCAAGAAGCCCCAGCATTCGAGTCAGCTGAAGCAGAAGTTGATGTTTTTCAGTAAGCTAACGAAACTATTTTGGAAAAGCAGCAGGCACATAAAAACCTGTTGGTTTGTGCTACAGGCACAAACACACTGACACTGGAACAACAATAAAGCAATTTATACTAGGACGGCGCAGACAATGGTGCATTCATGTCCACCTTGGATGGTCTCATTTCCGAAGTTCGAAAGTCATTCTTCCAACTTTGGTGTGTTCATGAGCGTCATGTTCATGATGTTTTCTGGTTTGAAATGCGATCCTGACACGTTGTTGGATGTGGGTTTTGGCGAGCAGCTGCTGCCCCCTCTTCTCGGTATTGCATACCAACTCGTTTTCATAACAACTCTTAACATACTAACACTCGGTCGGGACCCTTGGAGTCACATTGACATTAGGTTGCCGGTCAAACTATGTTTGCTTGACTATGTCCCCAGTAAACATTAACATTGTTAATTAATCATTTACATGTCAGGTCACTTTTTTTTTTTAAAAGATGTTATTACCAATGTTGTTCGACTTCTAGCCCATTTGTATTCAGGTCACCTTCCCCTTGCTGTACTGTATGTCTTTGTTCTTTCGTGTATTGTACTGTGCCTTACTGTCAAACCAATTGCTCCTTGGGAACAAGAAAAAGGATCAAATGAAAGTTGCAAGATGGGTTAACGTGTAAAGCCAGAGGGGTTGGATGAGGACTGCTGGCTCGTGTATGTCTGTGTGAATTCAGCAGCGATGCAGCATTCTGTACTTCTTGGAGCTCTGATCTTCTGGCCTGCCTCATCTCCATAGCAACAGCTACTGGGATACATGATTTCTTAGAAGACATGTCTAAATAATTCAAACCTGCGGCCATAGTATAAACTGTATTTTTAGTATTGTTAAACTATCTAGAAGACTCCAGTTGTTGTATGGCAGCCCAGTGTAATTAAGTCCATATTTCAAAATTCCGCACCAAACTATTTAAATCCTCGAGGCAGCGTGCCCTTTATGTAACAATGCACAAAGTAAGTGTGAGTCAAACAGACTGCTGGCTAGATTATATGTGTGTTTTCTGTGTGTTAGAAAGAAGAGCTGTCATCTCATATATGGGAATTTTTGACAGAGAGCGAGAGAGAGAGAGAGAGAGAGAGAGAGAGAGCGAAAGAGGTATACCTATTATGTTATATCTGCTAGTCCTTGACCCTGTGACTTGAAAACTCTGCAGCTAGATTGATGGCATGTGTGTGTCTGTGTGTGTACTTGAACATCGACCCCATCTTTGTGAGGACCAATTAGACCTCGAGAGTGAGAACTTATTTTGAAAAGTGATTCAGCCTGTACTCGCCTTCAGACGTATCTTCAGAGGCCTGTTTGAGGGTTCAGACTCTCTTTTAAGGTTCAGGTTAGAGTTAGGTTTTGGTTAGGGTAATGGTTGAGGTTGTTCTCACAAGTATATAAGTACAGGGTTTTGTGTGTCTCTGTGTGTGTGTGTGTGTGTGTGTGTGTGTGTGTGTGTGTGTGTCACAGGCTAATGACTGTGCCTTCCTCCTTCATAATGACCACAGTGAATTACAAGGCCATTACTCTGCACTGCAAATTATTCTGTCGTACTGAGAACTGAGTGTGTGTGTGTGTGTGTGTGTGTGTAATATACACCCCAATATAGCTGGTTGTCACATAACTTCTGTGTTTATGACACAGACACACTCTCATTTGCATATTTTCGGGGCATGCACACTCTTTAGCCCTCCCTGTAGCTCTTCCTTCTGTATTAACCCTCTCTCTTTATTCATAATTTAATTCCAATCCACTTCATTGTAGTTAATGTTCAAATTAACAGCCTCATCAAAGTGCCTACATACATAATATGGCCATTATATGTATACATTAAATCTTTGACACTTTGATGACATTGTGCAGGGTAAATTATCAAACACATGAAAATAAATACATTATTATTGCATGCAAAACTACTTGAAAATGGTTGTGTGATTCATATGCCATTTAGTGACAGCGGGCTGGACAAAGTTCCTTCTAAATTCTGGTCTTAACACTGACTTGGCAGTCAGAGCCAGGCTTAGACCAGACGGTGAAACCCGCTCCTGAAACTCAAAAGAATAGCAACTACTTCTAAAAACACTGGATATTCAGGACAGCTCTCCCACCTTCAAGGTTGTGCCATCAGGGCGACTGTGACTCAGAGGTAGAGCAGGGTTGGCCTTCAATCAGATGATCGGCAGTTCCACCCCCGGCTCCGCTTGTCCAGTCAACGTGTGACGAGATGTGGTATGAATGTTTAGTTAGAGTCCTGATGGGCAGGTGGCACCTTGCATGGTAGCCCCTGCCATCAGTGTATGAATAGGTGGGAATAGGTGAATAATGACATTTAGTGTTAAAGCGCTTTGAGTGATCGGAAGACTAGCAAAGCGTTATACAGGTACAAGTCAATTTACCATTTCCCTTGATAAACAGTGTCCTGCAGTCTGAAGTTATGTCTGAGATGATTGGAAGGTACTCTAGATACTTGTGCAGCATGCCTATGTAGTATGTACCCTGAACAGTTAGTTCACTTTGTATTTAGGTGGAAGTAATTGCATTGGTGCCTGAATAGGGTGGAAAAGGGTTAGTTGCCCCAGCTTATAGGAGTTAGGGTAATATAGTGGTAACGTCTAAGCCAGGTGGTACAGTCACAGAGGTTTGGCGATAAAGTCTAAGCCTATGGCTTCTGACATGTGGGACTATTTTCTAATCATAATCAACTGCTGTGTAATTTAAATAAAATCCAAGTGACCTGATGCAGCCGTTTTTACAGAGAAGGTCTTGCAGATTTGGCCAAAGCAAGATAGTGCAAATTCAAAGTATATCGTTGGGCATCTCAATCAGATTCTGTGTCCCGTGGCTCCTTTTTCTTCTTTTAGTGAGCTCCTGTAAGCAACAGACACTTAATGAATGTCCCATTTATCCTTAACTGTCACAAGATTAAAGTTCCTTGTATAAACTTTGAATAACCAAAACCCATGAGAACATTACAAAGGAGCTTTAGTGTCACAGATATCTGATTGAAATACTCTGTTGCATATTCTCTTCCCTTTCTACTTAATTTATATACTAGACAGATGTTCAAATGATTTAAAGCAGTTGTGACTTCTTAATATTGAATGATTAACTCTTAAATGATCTAGTGGAAGCTGTCCTAAGCTGAGTAAATTACTTTTTTGTTGTTTTTTGGGGATAAACTTTGAGTTTTTTTTGTGACTTCAGTAATGGTAATGGTATCTCAGTAACTATTAGGGGATTACCATGAAATCAATTGTACAGATATTCATGGTCCTCAGAGCGGGAAAGGCAACCTAATGACTTTCATGATCTCCTGATGCTTTGGCCAGTAACCTATTCAAAGTGTTCAAGTATTCAGTGGAATATCGCGACATCCTCTAGGTGGATTGGCAAAAAAAAAAATGTTTTTCTACAGATATTTATGATGCCAAGACACTGGGCATTACACATAATTTTCATAATCCTATCCTACATCTCTTTTACGGTTCTGTGACTGATTAAACTGTCTTAACTGCACAAACCTGTCCTAAATTGCTATCTTCAGCCTGATGAACGTCACCTCTTCATGAGGAGGTGCGCGTTTGAGAGATTTGATCATTAGCATAATCAACAACCTTAAAATTGCCTTATAAGGCTACCTTTGAAGGTTTGTTTTACTCTAGTAAAATTAAGATTTTTCACAGTCTAGCTTCAAACCCTGTAGACAGAAATCAGCAGACAAAAAGATAAAAAAAAATATCTGCAATGTCTGTTGATCCAACTATTGGAAAATATGAATACAACTGACAACGTTGTGTCATCAGAGCAGCGCCGTCCTGCGATACAAATGAAGAGTGCATGTTCTGACATTGCTTTCTAAAGCAAAGCGACGGTTAAGGAGACGTATAAGACTATAGCCTACAGCAGGGGATGTTACACTGTCAGCAGCAGAGTACGACACTAGACAGAGACCTGCATGAACACACAGTGGCAGCTGACCGAGACACAACTGAACTGAATTGTGTGCCAAAATATGCCACTCAAAATTGTAAAATAATTCAAAAAAACTACTCTTACACATTATATTTGTTACTCTTGGTATCAAATTTAAATTCTAAATCATTCAGATTAAGGCTTTATGATTCATAGGTTAAACAAGTGACAGACTATCTATAGTTGACTTGTAAGATAGATCAGATCAGGACCCCTCATGAATTCTGTTGTAAGAGAAAATTCAAAGAATGAGAAAATGATGAATACCACAAAAATAAAGTATTTTGGGGCCCAAAGGCATCATGTAACGGACAAGGCAGCTGTAATTCCATGGTTTGGCCACAACCAAACCTGGCTTGGCGCTCTTCCTGGGGGCTTGGGTGAACCTGGTTAATATCGCTAACATTACTTCACATTGACACAATGTGAGCTCGTACGCTGATTACCATTTAGCTTTAATTACATCCTCTCACTGAATATGTTGTCGTCTTTTCTTTTCCCAGCAAGGTATGGGTGTGTCTGTGAGTTCGGTTTTGAACGTCATCTTCCTGTATTGAAATGTCATAAAAGGCTCCCATTAAATAAGACATCTGCTCGTCCTCAGTGAGGGTGCAGTTAATGAGAATCAAACTATAGCTGTGATACTAATGAGGAGCCAGCTGTGATGAGAAGTTCAGTGCATTATATTCATCTTCAATTGCCTTTTCTTCCCTCTTGTGCATGATAATTAAGTTTTATGATGATCATATGGTCTGAAATCAAGTCCTTTGATTAAATTCAAAGTGAAAACATTAGCTTAAATGGCTTACTATTTATCAATTATTCTGGAAATATATTTCATTAATATCTGTCCGATTTATCTGTCGTCTTGGTCTCTCCAACATGACTTTAGTGAAGGGAGGAGGATTCGTTTCTTGATTCTTTGAGTCTACCCCTGACCCTCTCTCCGCCTCTCCTCTCTCACCATCTGTTTATCTCTGGCTGGTTTAGCAGTATAATATAATGAGATTGGGTCCATTACCTGAATCTGTGTTAAGGTGAATTTCGACTTTACATTTGACTTAAGTGGTTCAACACAGTCAGGCAGTGTAAGAGAACCAATTTTTTACCAGGATTTTCTTCAGTGTAGGTTTGTACTTTGTTCCAAAACAAATGACACATCTTTTTTTTTTATTTAGTCAAAATGGTTGTTGTGATCAAGCTGTGTGCTGTTTTACCATATTCAAATTAAAAAGAAATTGTTGAAAATATCAACAGTTTTGATGACAAAAGTGACCGGCATAGACTAAAATCATGAAATTCCTCAGTTGTCTAGCCTTAGGGCACGGCCACACAAGAAACTAATATTTGCCTACATGCCTACACTTGCTTTCTATGCTAGCGAATGCGTGGAAAAAACACTTGCCTTAGGTGGCGAAGTAAATCTGCATCCTCAATTTTGGTGAACTTTCGGCGCGATTATGGCCTCGGTAGACAATGGTCACTCTCATGCCTTCATGTACGTATATGTAACCGCAACCCAGTCGCCAAAAAGAATGTTAAGATTGTACGTTTCTACAAACCACGCGATACGTTTAATGTCTGTGTTTCTGAATCAGACGTACGTTTTTTAAATAGTTTTCATATCAGCCTTGTGTCATGCTTGCAGAAATGCACAATGCCATGTGGTTAACATTGTTAAACAATTAGTTAGTTTAAGGCAACGGATCAGTTTGTGTTCAAAATAATAACATAACATCGTAACGTAACAACAACAAGGTAACTTAGGTAAATAAAAGATAAGGTTCATAAATAGCAACATATGTAACAAGGCTCTATGGAATCTGTGCTTTAGCTTTTTTTAAACAAAAATATATACATAATATATAATAAATACATTTCAAGATATATGTATAGATTTTTAAAATTCACATTTCCGTGATTCCACCTGTGATTCACAGAAACATGACACAGATCACAGAAACTATTGGGCCATACCCGGTTCGAAAGGTGGATGCTCAGCATAGAAATAGAATGAGTAAATCCACCACTAGGGTTAGTTTGAAAGTGAAAAAAGAAAATACCAGTCTCACTAATTGAATAATGCATGATTGTCCCATATAATCAGCTCTTTGAACAGTTAAAACATTATTAATAAAAGCATAACTCTACCACAAACCTTTTGCAGTATTGAGATGATTTTATTTAGGTGTACAAACAGTCTACATACATTTCTGTGGTTTAAAATAAAACAATATTTGAAGAGAAAAACTCAAATTAACACTTATTTTTCAGGATGAGGTTAAGCTTATTCCAAATATTGTGAATTTACAGAAGCTATGCATACACTGTTGCTCTAAATCACACAAAACATGTCTGGTACATGTGCTCTGCACCCGTCTGTATTACTATCTTGCCTATTCTCTCTCTGTCAAAGAAATGTGCAGCTGATTGCTTGTTGAGACCCGATCAGAGGAGCTGTGACATATTAGAGTGGAGACACGATGAAGAAAACAGGGAAAGAGAGATCAGATGGCGGATAGGAAAATGAGGAGAGGCTTCTTCAAACCCTCATTAGCCATTTTTATACTTTGATCTTCATTGTCATCTTCATTTTCCATCTCTGCAGTTCTCCGTCTCTTCTCTTTGTTGTCTGCCATTCTTTCTTTCACTGCATGTAAGTTAATAACAACTATGGACTACGGAAATAACAAGGGCTTTCTCCCAATGTTGTACATTTAACCTTCATTGAACAGTTAATTTATGTGTCTAATATGTATCAGCATAAATACCATCATTGACAAATGTTCTGAATGAGGAGATGAATTAGATTTCAGAACAGACTTTGGGGCAAAAAAGCAGATGTCTGCATTTGGCCAGAAGCAAGTGTTTCACCAGGTATATATGACAGAGCAACGTGTGGTTTTGACAGCGACGTCACCCCGGCAATAGATGGGACTCGGCTGGGAGGTTGATTTCTCACAGACACACAGGACACGGCCGTGGTGGGGTTACGTCTTGTGCAATCATCCCTGCTCTGGGCGACTGTGAGCCATTTCCCTTAATGAGGGCCTCATGTGGTGAAACAGAGCCAAACCATACAGCATCATCACGCCACCACTTCTCGACTTGATCTTGCCTTTTACCAGCAAGCTTCTGGACACTCCTTGATTTCAAACAGTAGACAGAAGGTTGATTTTGGACCAGGGATTGCTGCATTTGCCTTATAGTGGGAGTTTTGGTGAATGAATGGAATTGAATAGAGAATGAAGGATTGGGCCGGTGTAACATTTATTGTACATGTTTGAGATAAAGCTCCCCCTCTCTCTCCACCACACACTTGCTAACGTTACGGGCCGCCGGGCTTACAATACACTGGCTGGCGGAAACCCGTCTCATATCGTCATAAAGTAAACAAACAACTGCACCATGTGCCTCTTCACCCTCCCACCTCTACCTCTCTATATTGTTTTAATATAATGTTATGTTAATCATATTATCTTATTGCTTATTACAAGGGATGCAGTATCCCACTTTTTCAGCCCCAATACCGATACCTGGGCTCCGATTCCAGGCCGATACGGAGTACCAGTCCTTGGTTCTAGCTCAACTATTTTCAGAATGGCGGCCAGGTCACAAATGTTCTCATTTTAAAGCTAAGCAGTACACTAAAATGTGGGTCTGAAAACATTTGAGGTGAGAAATAGGCCATGCAGTAACAGGATATCCCTTCATTTTCATTTGAGCCTGCTCTGCCTTGGATGGTCGGACCTAATTTGTAAAAAGTTGAGGTCAAGTGGTGACTTTGCAACTTACGGCGAATGGTCTGTCAACTTGCCATGTTGTATCCATCATGCAACTCATAGCAGGCTTTCTTGCTCTACAAAGAAAATGAATAGGATTCTTCAATTTCACATACGACAATATGTGAAATTGACATCTGCATTTGACTCACCCTAATAAGCATTTCGGTGCAGTGGGCTGCTGTGAAGCAAGCACATTTTGGGTTTAATGTCCTGCTCCCGACCTTGCGATTAAATGACGACCAGCTCTAGCTCCTGAGCCACAGCCGCCTCAATTCTATTGCTAATTTCTTACAATTTTGATTGGCCCTCACATAGAGCAGCGATCCACATTAGAGTTTACGGGACATTTGTGACGTAAGCTGTATGGAAACTTTTGATTGAAAGTAAGCTTTTTGTGCATGTTGCAATTGTTTCATTTTAATTATGTAGCAATTTTGATGTTAAAAAAATGAAAGCACGAAGGGAACAGAAAGACAACAGGGTTATGGAGAATGGGATTTTTCTAAAGGAAATGTGCGTGAGGGGTGTAAGCTGTTAGCTGCCGCTGCTACTTCTTAAAATCTTTTAGTGCCAACTACAGGTAAAATAGTATCAAATGCTACAGACTTAAACGAGAAGAAAAAACGATCTTGAAGTCCAGAGCTGAACTGAGAGGAGCGAGAAGAGAGAGACAGATGAGCGCATCGCTGGTTTAATTGGGTACTTGTTGATGTAAACGGGCGAGCTAAAGACCGAGACGGGTCTGCGCAGTGGCCCGACATGCAACAGCACGTTCTTTACTGTTAGAGAAAAAGGCTTCCAATAGAGGCAAGTGACAGAAGATAATTAAAAACATAGATAGGGTGTGACCGAGAGAGGGTGTGAATGTAACAAGAAGGTTAATGACATGGGATGCGTTTGAAAAAAAAGAGCAATGAAGGAAAAAGAAAAGAGACCAAAAGACAAATCAATTGGTAAGAAATATGGTGAAAGAGGATTTTCTCCATTTGAACGAGCTATTAGGCACCTGTGGCCAGATTCACTACGTTTTGTTGCATTCAATTACATTAAGGTCCTTGCAATAAGCCACCAGTCACATTTGGAAGCACTACTAAGAAACGTGTTAGTCAATTATCGATCCTTTAAGAATGTTAATACAAGCAATATCAACCTCATAATTGTTTTTAGCATTTCAAAAACATGTATTGAGTTAACTAAGGTGCTTATGATGTCATTGTGAAACCTTTACTAACCTTTTTTTGTAGCTGATTATACATACTTTAATATGCCTATATCAGCTGTTAACTATGCATTTCTTGACACTTGCCTTTTGCAAGCGGTTGGAACTAATGCAAGAGCAATGCCATGTTGGTTAATAAATCCTTTAATATGCAGAGTTAACTATATGCTTTTTAACATTCTAAGGCGGTCTATAAACTGTTTGACAGTTCACTTATAAATGCTTTATATCTAACAGTGAATGTGTTTATGATGCTATAGATCAGAAGAAAAAAACATAGCTGAGAAGAAGGAAGACTAGGAGAAGGGATATATTTGCAAATATACATTTTTTAGAGATTTCTGCAAAGAAAGTTTGGAAGTTTCCAAATTTTCCCTTTTCTCTCAACTTTAACTTCCTGTTTTGTTCTGACTGACTCCGCATCTTTTTAATATCCTTCACCTAAATGTCTCTTTTTCATTTAATGAGAAAAATACAAGGTGGCAAAGAGGGATCAAGAGATACAAATGGAAGATAGAGGAAGAAATGAAGAAGGAAAACAAACCATTAAAAGGTTAGTTTAATGTTATCCAACTCTACATTTTGTGGATGGACAGAGAGACGAAGGAAAGAAATAACAGTAATAAGTATTTTAAAGAGGGGAAGATATGAAGCAAGAGGTGGAGGCGAAGAGAGACAGAGAGAGAGAGACTACATTTGAGGAGGGAGGAGGCAGAGGGGGAAACATCAAGGGAGAGAGGAAGGACAAAACAAGGAAGATAAAGATGTGAGAGGACGGGGTGGTGATGAATGGAGACGAGTGGGGCTTCTCAACGTGTAAGGGTCGCCTCAGGAGGGTGAAGATGATTCACACTACTACAGGAAAGCTCTGCAACATGATTTTGTTGAAGTGGATGAAGGATAAGATAGTTGAGAAGCTAAGAGGCAGACTTTCTTTTAGACTGATACAGCAAAGGCTGGGCTGGGGCCATGGTTACACTTCTCAACGCGACTTTTGTGATCAGATATGTCAGATGGAACTCAGCTGTGTCCGCATGTGTGTCCACACTTGACACTTAAATGCAACCTGCCTGATTGGATAGTAATCTGACATAAGAAACATCTGTAAAACTGTGGATAAAACATATTTAATTTCCTTAAAATACTTCCCAATAAAATGACCCCACTCTTTTTGTAACTCTTCCTCCCTGCAGTAATGGTGGACTTGTTTGTTTGAAGATAAGCTGCTAACAAAGCCCACATTTTCCTGTAAATTCTTCGCAATAAATGTCCCCCATTACTTTTTATTTAAAAGCTTTTATTTTGAAGCAGCAGAATCAGGTATATGTAACACTATTTAAACTGTCTGCTCTGAACTGGCTGGAACTGAACTGAAGTAATCAGTCTCCACCTGAGTAGACCCGAGCACACCTGCAGTCACTTAAAAGATAAATGGTCTCTAAGCCTTCAAGGGGCAGTGTTCCTCAACAGCAGAGGGAATTCAAAAGAGTAACGGTAAAGTTAAGCTACGCTGCATCCTCTTTGGTTTGTTTTGTTGCATTTGTTGTTTACTTGTGGCTTCATCCCTATCTGGACAGACATTTCTATATATGTGTATATTTGGTGGCATGGATCGGGTCAAATGTGAAGATGTCGTTGATCTGTGGCCATGTTCTTTGGGTCAGCATCTTACTTGAAGTTTGGGATTGTGAAAGATCGCAAAAGATAAAATCGCTGAAGATAAAATAATTGTTTATACAATAAATAACGGACATAAAATAAATGTAAGAATAGGAACATAACTCCGATAAGGCAGTCTGGAATTACTGATTCCTATCTTTATCTATACCCCCTTAGTCTGACTCTATATAAAACCTGATCAATTCATACCAGACATTTTCTTAAAATGTTTAGTTAGTGCAACAGCAATAAAAGGTGTAACCTCTACAATCCTGATTTGCATTTGTGTAGCTCATTTGTGTCATTGAAATGTGATAGCCTCCCCTGGACCAGGGGCCAGGTTGATCGACCGCCAAGCTTCTCATGCTTGTAAAACTGCTGGAAATTGAAACTCGGTGTCAATTCCTGGCAGTTCCCGAGAGTTTTCTGTGCCGCTCATAAATTCCTGTGAACAACCATTTACCTGAACTTCTACGGCAATTTACAGTCCCACTCACTGATGAAAGTCCCACTTTTCATGCATTGTTGGTCTCTCCCACTGCTGCTCCGGGATGTAATTAGATGGCCTTTGAATGTATCCACGGAGACACAGAGCACCATCAAAACCTATCCAGACTAATCGCACACATGATTACACCTGTGCCCTCAGAACAATAGTGTGGTGATGGGTATGATGATGGCTTAGAGGGAATGTAGACTCAGAGAGGAGATAACTGGGGATATTTCAGTTTGCACAAAGACAGGTCAGCTTGTTGCACAAAAACAAACATAATCCCAGTAGAATCAACTGCTTTTTGTGTTATTTTTCTTTTGTGCTTTGTACAGCCCACTGTAAATGTCCAGCCAATTCAAGCACATAGAGAATACAATATATTAGCTGACGGATAAATGTTTAGTTGTTCCGACTTGAGGGGTTGTTCACATTCATTTTCTCAGTTGGGAACTGATTTGTTTTTCGATTATTTCGACACCACGTGAATGCAGCACAATGCCAAGTAAAGATGTTTACGCTGAGCTGAAATTAAACAAGTGCACATAAATTGGGTATATAAAATATTCAGTTTCTTTCTTTGTCTCCCCCCCCCCCCCCAAGGCAATGGTAGGTGAAACACTGACACAAATTTCAGATCTTAAATCACAAATTCTTCCTTAAAAAGTAAATATAAATAGGAAGAAAAGGCAGTTAAGGAATGCTGTGAGCTCTACATAAAGTTCAGAAAAAAGTGCTGTATTGCACAAATCAAATTCTTGCAGAATGACATTTTTCCTCCCTCTCTTTTTTGTCAAAAGCTATCTGCCACACAAACAATACCTCCTGCAATTAACAATTCAGCCACCATGCTGACAACGGTGCTGCAGATGTTTTCACCTGCCTGTCCCAGATCGTCAATCACTGACGCAACACCTTCCGCTGTGGTTCTCAGTCGGCGATGACAATTAGTTTTAGGTCTCATGTGTATAAATTTCCATTTCCTTCATCCATCTTTTGCAGTCTTGCATAATACCCTAAAATGCTAAAACCCACATCTCGTGTGAGCCTAAAACGTCATTGAAGTCTAGTAGTAAATGATCATAAATACTTTCTGACTTAAAACCTCCCCAGTGTGAAATTGGTAGCATCTAGCCCAGCATGGCAGTTATCACATCCACTTAACGCAACCTCACCTTACCTGGTGACATCATGAATAAACATATAAATAAATAAAATGGCTACCATCAAACTCTTGTGAAAGTTTCTGAGGCAAACTTTAAAACCATTGCTGGCTTTCCCCCCAAAAACTTTTCAGAAAACTTCCGGAAACTGCAACAACCTTATTTCACCCTACGCACAAAAAAAACCCCCACTTATACTGACAAACATATACGCATGAATTAAAAGGTACTGTCTTTCAGGTTCAGATCTTGCATGCACTGCTCAACTGCAAAACCCCTTTCCAGATCTGCTAGTGCCTGTATTGCGTTTCAAGAATGATGACGTTACTAGAAATTATGGGAAATTAACAAAATGTAATTAAGTAGTAATCACAACCTTTTGTTGTCCGATGCTAATTAATAATGTTTATACATTTCCTAATGTGCATTGATTTATTTCCTGCTGCTGCACGTCTCCCATCCAAGCAGACCAATATGCTTTCAAATACAACTACACATAATTTGTAGCTTACTATTTTGCAGACTTCAGGTTAATGTATTTTGTATATGGCCGTGTATCCGATGCGGTCGTATCCCTTTCAGATTTGTAATCCAGCCTTGAATCGCAATGTCTTTTGAGACAAGCAGGGGATTACGTTCATAACTAACATACTATTCCCATAGATAACCTGATTACTTTTAAAAAATACTGAATTGTATATATTTTGAAATCGACACAAATACTCTACGTCACAACACGACAGCTGTATGGTGCACTGCATGGAGTTTGACAAATTTGCACTGCAACTACTTTTGACTTTAGAAACATGTTTAATAATAGAAGAGAAAGGAGCTTGTTCAGCTAGAGTTGAGACAACACAGGTGAAGAAAAGAACGTGTGTAGTTGAAAGTGAAGGCGTGAGGTGAGAGGATGTTAATGGCTCCATATTCTATCCTGAAACAAAAAGGTGATCAGGTCTCCATCAACAACTTTGATGAGGCCCTTTACCTGCTCGGGGCTGACAAAAGCCTCTGCTGTAACGTGCACAGGAGTTGAAAGGTTTCATGATAACGCACAGTAACTGCCAGGAGACGGCAGTCAGCAATCATGTAGCCGGCATTCTAATGCTTTTGGCAGAGCTGTGAGCAAAGCTGACTTGCTGGCAGCAGCAATGGAAGGCTGTCAAATGAGAAGTTGCAGGCTGACCAAGCTTGCTCAGTGCTTCCACAACCCGCATCAGGATTTATAGAAAAATCATTCATTATTTACCAGGTGCTGAGGGCTGCCGCTGTACGCATGCTGCACCGCTGTGTGGGAGGGAGGGGTTGCATGACGTTCGCACATATGCAGCTGCTGACAGTGGCAGAAAATGTGGCTCTAATGAACATCTCATCGCATCCCAGGGTACAGTCTCCTTCTGTCTTTAATGTCCTCAGATCTCAGTTCGTGACTCTCTTTTCAAGTTAACGAGGACAGTGTTGCACCTTCTCTTCATGGGGACAGTTACATCGATCTGTCGATTGAATTAACTAATCGATTAGTCGACAAAATGTTATGAGTATTTATTGATTACGATTTACTTTGGTCGAAGATAACACTTCCTCAAGGCTTCCTCAATACAGTCCTCAAGGTTCCTTGACATTGCGAAGGATTGGAGCTTCATTTACTTCGTAGCTCGGTGGAGACTAGCATTAAGGAGGCATGGACTGTAGATAAAAGCTGCAATGAAATTAAGTGCCGCCGCAATTCATAAAAGGATATTTATATGAGCTAGGGATGAATTTAATGATCAAACGATGTCAAATTTCTTTTAGCAAACCATTTGAAAAGCTATGCGGGTAATTTGCTGCTGAATTACATGATTACTAAAGATTGGAGATCAACAACCTTTTCAAAAGCAGGTTCATCCATTATAGCGGGTTTACATTTCCATACTGAGCAAGCACCTGTTCTCCATCATTGGCTTTGAAATGTCATATTCCTGAGTAAGTGAGGCCCATTTATATATTATTTTTTTGAAGTTATAATATCCATTTAGTAATATGAGCTGAACCAGGGATTAGCTAAAATATTTTGTGATTTAATTTGAAGGTTGAACATATTTGATTCTTTTTTAACACAGTGAAGTGAAGCTTTTCATTGGAAGACTAATGAACATGTATTCCAAACCCCCCTACGGTGGGGGGCTCCACTGAGAGAGTGGCCCCTCCAACAATGTGTTTAGCAGAGATTGGGCCCTTGCGGGTGATAAGATTGCCACCTCTGTAATACACCTGTGTTTAAAGAATAATTCAATGTATTCAATTAATTAAAATAACGTTGCCACTTGCTATATAAACCCTTGAGTCAGAAGCAATCTTTAATAAAATGATACGTTTAATCTATTGAATTAAATTAATAATATTTTACTTTCTTTAGTATTTTTGTCATAGAGATACCATGAATATGTATGTATATATGTATGTATGTATGTATGTATGTATGTATATATGTATATATGTATATATGTATATATGTATATATGTATATATGTATGTATGTATGTATGTATGTATGTATGTATATATGTATGTATGTATATATGTATGTATGTATGTATATATGTATGTATGTATATGTGTATGTATGTATATATGTATGTATGTATATGTGTATGTATGTATGTGTATGTACATATGTATGTGTATGTACATATGTATGTATGTGTATGTACATATGTATGTATGTATGTGTGTATATATATGTGTATGTATGTGTGTGTATATATATATGTGTATGTATGTGTGTGTATATATATATGTGTATGTATGTGTGTGTATATATATATGTGTATGTATATGTGTGTATATATATATGTGTATGTATGTGTGTGTATATATATATGTGTATGTATGTGTGTGTATATATGTGTGTGTATATATATGTGTGTATATATATGTGTGTATGTATATGTGTGTATGTATATATGTGTATATATATGTGTATATGTATATATGTATATATATATGTACGACTAATGGCATGTGTGTATGTGTTTTTGTAAAGATAGTAGTAATACATAATGTCATTGTAGTAATACAACAAAATTTCATTTGGTAGCCCTCAGCCAGCCAACAGCAGCGAACAACAGCAACGATAAACAATACACAAGATAAAAATCCACAAAGTGATTAAATAAAACGTTACTGAAGATAAAAATATACAAAATAGACCTGAGCACGTTACTATATAATAAAATAAAATTTGTGCCAACAGTGCAGCATAAACATAACTAGTTACATTGGGGCACCAGGAGCCATCATAATAGCGTGCACTACCAAATGCCACTGATTTAGCTCGATGAAGGTAATATAATAATCACATATACATTTGACTTGATGACTTGAAGTGGCAGCAAGTGTCTTCTAGTAATCCAAACATAATCACAGTGTATCCAAGTAACACACCTGATGCTGATGTTGCATCAACTTGGTCTCCTCGACACACAAGCAGCCAGTGGTTTTGTCACTCCGTCATGAAACTAACTTCAGCTCAGAGGTTGTTATACTCTGAAAAAGACCTTCAAAGCAGCTGTTCACATTTGGAGAACGCCAACTTGAATGACGTCGCTGTAGGAGTCTAATTTATTGATTGCCTTTTTCCTACTTCAGATTGTGGGCATTTAAATGCATATCGTCTTGTTGTCATTACGCACAGTTATACATTAGCAACAGGCCTCATTAGACAACAGTGATATATAATCTGTGGTTTGAATAAATCAAGGCTGGGGGCATAATGCTGATATCATCACAATAAAATACGTTTAAAATGTTCCAATGTTCCAGATAGGTTTGTTTCTTTACACTTGAAAAAGTTTTCCCTCACAAAGTGGACAGTTAACATTTTAAAGCAATGAAAAACACTTTGCTCATATATGCTGAAAGTGACTAACACTTGAGTTCCACTGCATTCTTTGCCTTTCATGGCTTCATCCTTCTGTTCTACAGTTTAACAACATAGAAGAGGATTTCCTGGCAAACAAAGATAGGAATAGACAAGAGAGTGTTTGTGTCATTGTTTTGAGACAGAAAGAGGACAGAAAAAGAGAGGGTGTAGCAAAAGAGACAAATCTCGCAAACAAGACAGTGAGACTGAACGGGAAAGACTGTTGAATATATCTTCTTCAGGGGCTCATGTAAAACTAGTGCTGAATGACCAATCATTTTTATATCAAAATTTCAATGATAAAGGGCAACTTCAATTTCACAACGTCTCAACGCAACGATTCCCGACCTGTTTGGCATGTGACCCATGTGAGTGTCTACTTCTGAACTATTTCTACGTGTTATGGCATAAATGTGGACATGGGTTGTGAGAGGTCAAACAAAGCTCAAGTAAAATGTTGTTTTCTTTCACATTGCTTTTCATAGCCAGTAACATAAAGAAAGGAAGTTGACACATGTAGAAAAGCCTGAAAATAAGACATAACTTTATTTCACACATTTGTTTTCATCAGCTTGGTCATCAGAGGTGAGAGTTTAAAACTTTCCCTAGGTGGAGACCAAACCAGAGCTAAAAGGTGAGTAAATGATAGGCTTGAATAAAAATCACTTCAAACGAATACAAATTTTACTTGTCTGCTGGATGTTTAAAATAAACAACTATTTGCTAACAAGTGCGCAAGGTGATGATACAAGGTGATGATAAATCAATGTTGTGTTACCACCTGGTTATTTTTTGAGTCTCTGCAACCTACAGTTTAACATGACACCCTTCTCTGGCATAATTCCAGCTTTAGTCTATGAACATATATGTCCAGTATACCAGGTACGTAATATCTTACTAAATATTAATATAATAGGCATATTTTAGTTGTTTGCTATATAAATAAACAATATTTATAGATAACTATCTGCTTATTACTTGACTTTCATGTAGTCTATTTCCAGACTTCTTAATTGTAGCCCATCTTTCTGATTTGGTAAGTGGGGCTTCCCACAACCCCAAACACTTTAACCCCACTTAAAACAGCACAAGGTCACTGTGATGATGCCAAACTGTAGAAGGGCGAACTCCATGAAAGGGCTTCAAAATCTAGGACAACTGTAAAGTGATATCAGTGTGTTTTCAATCGGCCAGTCTGTGATCTTTTACATCAAAGAAAGAAGAGTGGGAAAAGATCTAACACTGGCAAGTCCAATCCGGTTGTCCTTCGATTTTCACCTTCTGATTGGAGGGAAAATGTCCCATCGGTGTCCTGAGCCGACATCAAAATAGTGTAGCCAGCAGGGCCAATCTTCCACATCTCAGTCTGGGACGATGAGAGCAAGCTCCCCTCCTCACAGCCGTCCTTGGTGATTTAAACAGATAAGATCAGAAATGTTGCATTGTGCAGCTATGGCTTCCTCTCTAGAGATGCTCACTTCAGAACAAAAGGCTAAAAGTGATGTTCTCGAAATAAAAGGCACCACGAATCAAGGTTTTTAAGCAGCTTGAGTTTGTCTTTTAAGGACTCCAAATGTTGGTGGCAGGGAATTACTAGAGACAAGACAGAAGTCGGTAGAAGAATCTGAGTGTAAACTGCTTTTAATGACTGTCTGCTCTGCTCAGAGCCTCTGTGGAGCTGCAGCCAAATGGATCCGTTTGAGAATGTCATCAGAAATTTACAGTTTGTGTTGTTTTTCCAAGGCCGAAATCTAGGAAGAGTTCCAGTAAGACCAGACCAAACAAACAAGATCTGACACATTTTGGTCAATTTCATTGAGAGCATCTTTTATTATAGTTGGCGTATTCATTTTAGTTTGCTGTATTTTGTATGTGTATGTGCTATTTGTGAAAGTGCACGTGCACAGCAGTGAGTGTTCAATATCCTGTGAACCTGATTTTAATCCTGAAGTGAGATTGTATCAAACCTCAGGAATGAAAAAGACATCTTTCAGTATTTTTTTAAATGTTTTGCTTATTGTCCTGCAGTGGAGAAAATGCGAGTCTTCTCTCTCCCTGTTCTCACATTTCATTTTCTCTCACAGCCTTAGCTAACAGCATCAGGGGAAATTACTTTCAGTAGCTTTTTATTGAATTTACTCTGAGAAAAATACGTCAGTTTATTATTAACAGTTACCAGTTGGCATGTTGATATTTGATGTCTGTGTATTAAAGAAAGGAATACAGAGGAAGTCGGTGCTGTCCAACCTCACATTATACCATGGACTATTGGCCAAAACAATGATTTTGGATTTCTTTGTACACAAAAGGCTTTTTTTTGGTGGGGGGGGGTTTACAATCAAATGAGTTAATTGTCAGGCAGAAAAAGCACATACAAAGAACAAAAACAACGCAAAAAGCTATGTTTGAGGAGAAACTTTGGGGTAATTTTCAGCACCAATCTATACACAAATACAAAACGTGGAACATAAACCTAAAGACATGGGTAACACTTTATAATAACCACACACTTTGAAGCATTAGTTAAGTATGAGTAAACACTTAATTAATCGTTTATAAAGCATTGTTCCAACACGTTATAAATTATGTTATTAATCATAAATAACATAAAACATAAAATAATTATAAAACACCTGCACATTCTGTTTTGTTTTTGATGTGGCATTCATTTTTTACATTAATGTATCAGGTACATACAGTTGTTGTTTCACCAGGCCTGCCGACTGCAGGGAGAGTGATAAATGAATGAAATGAATGAAGCTCTTAAGGGCATATTTGAGAAACACATTTTCATTTAGAGTGACTCATCATGATCTTTTGGTTTTAGATCAATACACTTACTGGCAGCAAAGGGTCACAGACCTGCAGAGCTCTGAGTGTAGAAAACTTTTCTTTGACTTTGGAAACATTTGTGCAGTAAGTGAAGACAAAGAAACCTGAAGAAAAGATTAGGTCTTAGTCAAAGAAACAGAGCACAAAGGATGAACAATATCCTTTAGATGTCAGCATTTATTTAAGTTTCTGTCGGTGATAAGCAGCGAGTTTTTCTTTGGATTTTTTCTTTTGCCCGATGAGCCTTGATGGAAAACAAGAGGGCCACCTCCATTTTGAAGAAATTCCGAGGTAGCAAACTTCTCAAGCTTAGCTAGTTGTCCCTGGGAGGCAATTTAAAGATAATATCTTTGTGCACACAGGAGTCCTGTTTCTGTGATGCAAAGAGGGTCAAGCTCTTTTCCAGCTGCTCTTGAATTTAGCAGAATTTATTATTGTTTGGAATATGTATGTGGCACATTGTGGTTACATTTGACCTGTCTGCTGCTCACGTGCACTTAATGTAAAATATATTTAGTTTAAAATACAGCTTATCTCTCGGAAGCGAAATGTTGAATGATTAACGTGTTGTTTAGTTCACACATAAGCAAACATGTACGTTTTTTTATAGTGAACAGTGATCGAAGTCATTGCCACCATCGGGTTGCCAATAAATAGGTGTAACTCCCCTTTAAACTATATGTTCTTGTTTTTACATGTATGCCTGTGTACAAATGTATCTTTTGAGATTTGAATTAGTGGGGAAGGGGAACTACCCTCATTCTCAAAATCTATTCATCATTCCTATGGTTTAAAAGCCTTTGCACACCAAGTCCATATTTTTCATCAGAGATTGTTGCATGTCTAAAAATCAATATGACCTCACAATAATTTCATCACATTTACACAATGACTCCGAAGCTTTCATCCTTCAATTTTCGGAACAGGACAGAGTCCTTGCAAACGTCATTATCCCAAATGGCTTCTGATAAGCATACACTTAGTCTCCCAGCAAAAAGCACTTTACACTAAAATAAGTACAAATTACAAAGACGCGTGATTGTTATCTCCGCCAGGAGAATTATGTGATACTTGCATGTGTGTGTGCGTCCGTGACTGACTGACTGACTGCCTCAACACCTCCGCGCATCGCCGACACCCAGTCGCTACTCTGCGGACAGAGTCACAGAGGGGAAAAAACAGTGTGTTTGGCTAACAGCTAACAGAACTACACACACAGCTGATTCCATCGCTGCTGCTCAGCTGCTGCTCTGCGGCCAGAGATGCAGTTACTCTGTGCTTTTTATCTGGACATCAACCTCAAGCTTACACGCATAGCCTATTGTTGAACAAATAGACTTGAAGCATGAATAAATGTTTAAGTTTTGTTTACGTCTGTCAGACGGAGCTGAGATATGCACCTGCAGCCACTACAGACGTCTACATAGATTCAAATAAGAGTGTATCTGTTTTGTCAGGCGTGTGAGTGAAAAACACGTCTGATATACTTGAGGTCTTGACAAAAATACCTTAAAATATTCTACAATACAATTCTCTACTAAATCCAAGTAGTCTTGTCATCACTTCAATAAATTGGGAAAGAAGTCGGGGAGATGTTTTTAGAGCACCCAGGAGAATCTTCAGAAATGAGAACACTAAAATAGAGTAAAGCCAATGTGGGTATAAGAAAGAAAAAACAACAACATGTGGATCCACAAAATCAGTCTCCCGTTTATTGTCTGAGGAGCAGCTTCAGACTTTAAACCTGATGACATCACATGGTTGAGACTTCTTTTCTTACTGGATTTGAGAGAGAATAGAAGGAAAGAGAAATAAACTATTGATTTGCAGCCTAACAGAGTAAAGACCTCCTTTGTGCCCTGCAGTGGTATCAATCTTTACACCTTAACCCCAACAAGACCAAAAATATCTATTATTCACTCCGACCATCAAGCGGAAGTAAGAAGCAAAAGTCACTATTCCAACCCCAACTGAATCTTAAATAAGGAGGAAGAAGTGTTGCCCTCTGAGTATAAATCAGGTTAAGATATTTACCTCATTTATTGGAGTCAGACCTAAATGTATAAACATATGTCTCTGGACCACAAGTGTTTAGAACAGGAAATACAGAATAATTCATGAACAACATTTTTGCCGTTGACAAAAATTCATACGGCACTTATTTCCTTTCAAATATCTCAAGATTACTTAATTGTGTGCTTTGTACTGTAGAATGTTGACACTGTAATCCACACACAGGAGCCTATTGCATAGCAAGTCAAGAATAGGTGCACGTGCTGACACACACATTTCTACCAGTGTGTGACAGCTCATTGAAGTCGACAGTGCAGACCGGCAGTGTGTGAATAATTCAAAGTGATTATTAATATTTGAAACGGAACAGCATGGCAGATGAAAGAGTCATCTGATTCACTCATTGCATCCTCTACCTCCCTCCCTCTGTAATTGGAGAGAAGAAGCAGAGTGAGAAATGGAGAGAAAGAAAAATCTGTGGGAGATACACATGGAAGGAGATGAAGAAAGGATGGGATTGTGCTCAAGGAAAGTGAAGACGGGAAATGAGCCTTGCGTGGGACCCCATCTTTATAGTCAAAAGGACAACATCATCTGCAAAGAATGATTCACACAAGTGCTATGTACCCTTTATCCATTAGTTACCATGGATTATCCATCCAAACACTAAAATTAGGTCAGCAAAGGCAGCGCCTACCAGATCCACTCCATCCATTCTTACCTTTCACAATAAACAAACTAGAAATATAAACTTCATCAATTTCTACCAGAGGCAAATTCATTTAAGCATTTTGCTGAAAGGAAATTCAATAAAATATCTTAATAGTTATAACAGTCACCTCGGACAGACTGTTCGACTTTGCTCTCGGTAAATAGGATCTTGGTAGTTGGTCCTCTGCAAGCTAGTAAACATGGATGTAAAATACTTTAATAATTGGCTTTGCAAATGTTTTATGGTGAAAGAAATGCACTGGAGAGGTTTATTAGATGTCAAGGATACAATCAGCAACACTGAACAGAAATGTGACATTTGCTTGTTACAAAGGAAACTACAGGGAACCTTTATAGGGAAACTCAAGGGCTGAGCATTTGTCCAGTAATACAAAAAAACTGGTTGAGAGATGAAACCACATCCGTTTGATGAACACCTCGACGCTGCGTCGACAAGCACGGCAGCTACGGTAGCTACGGTAGCTTGGAAAATAACGTCACAGCATGGGGCACTGAATTTGATGGATTTACTGTTCAGGCAGGCTGTATCAGACTGCAAATGAGACAAGAATTACTACTCGTGTTTCCTCTACCTCACTTCCCGCCACTGGGAAACTACTTTGCTAGTGGAGAGCGGGCGCCAGCTTCAGATACAGACCATACCGGCTGTAGCAACTCAAATTCAAACCTCTAGCGCCTCTGCCTCGGAGTGGCCATCCTCTCTTCTGCCTGCTGTAGTCTCCCAGCGGTGGGGAGCAGGGACCCAGTGTGCAGTAAAATCCAGTAGTGCTTTTGCTTTACAGATATTACCAAGTCAATGACTGATCTGGAATTCAAGTTGTGTACAACTAAAATGCATCCGTTCTATGGGAATGAACAGCGATCACATTCCTTTCCGACTGTGCACTTTGATCAAAGTCCTCAGGGTCTACTACATTGGAGAAATGTCCAGGACCTGCATGATTGCTGAACACACTACATTATGCTGACAGTGTATATTATGCCATATCCCAAGTAGCAGAGCTGCAGAAGAAGGTTTATGCACAGTTCCAGAGGGCCAGTTAGCTCTTCAATCCATGGGTCAAACCTCAAACAACATTGAGGCCGCACTTCCTGACCTGTTGGATCATGCAAACAATGTACTGGACCTGGTACTGTCACGGGAGTTCAGGATCAGGACCCAACAGCAACCACAGGACACAGAATCCGGTACAAACTGATTTTATTTCTACTGGACAGATGACAGGAATGGCTATGTGGAACCCGTGGTCCGACACAGGATTGCAGGCCGGATCGACTGTGTGATTCCTCTTTATTTAACTATTTCTCTTCTCTGTTGCTGCCTCTGTTGCCAGGAGCTTTTTTAACTCAAACCTGTAATGCAATTATACTTTCACTGAATCACAGAAAGAGAAAGAAAGGAAGCGAGAAAGAGAAAATTAGATAGTGTCTGGAACAGGGCTGAATATCAGGAGACCGCTAATGTTGAAATAAAAAAAAGAGAAATAGTTCTTGACCCAGAGAGACAGAAGGCCAGAAGACAAGTGAAACCTAGAGAGACTTACTGAGAAAGAAGAAAGTATGTTCTGGAGAAGAAAGACATATATGGAGGGTTTGGCTGGATTGATTTGGTCCCTGATGTGAGGAGGGGAGGAAAGCTGAATAGCCATGAAATATTCTCTCTGAAGACTCGTCTGCCAGCAAGTATTCAGTACGCAGAGAGAAGTATGGGGAGGAATGTAAACAAGACAGAATGTAAAGGAGGACAAAAAGGCAGAGAGAGCACAGTAGGATTAGAGGCGATGAGGTGAGATACAGATGGGATAAAGGGGAGAGTAACGATGGTCATGTAGGGAGGAAAGGGGAAATGGGGGAAAGAGGCTAAAGAAAAAGTGAGAACAGATGGAAGACAGGATGGGAGGATGCATAAAAAGGAGACAAATGGAGGAATACAGAAGGGAGGAATCAAGCAGAAGAAGTGATAAAGACATGAAGAGACAGACTCAGTTTAGAGACTCTAATACAATATTTTCTCTGCAAGTTGAACTGCAAGAGTGAACTGAAGCAATGATCATGTTGTGTATGGTCCATTGCATTACGTTTAGCTGATCACAGTAAGATTGACCCACAGGCATGTCTAACGAAAATAATGATTTTAAGATTTATCTGGATTAATATTGTGAAAAAATGTTTTTGATTCGACAGCCTTTCAGCAACTGATTTCCTTTTGTCCTTCCTATGCTAACTTTGATTACTTGAGTTCAATTTGCAGCTGTTCTGGAGTATTCCTTGTCCCTTTGTTTTTGTCTTATCATTGCTGTCAGGAGGAAACATTTTACGTTGTCAGGAAATGAAAAAAGCCTGTGTTTTAAAAAAATAATTGAACACTTATTTTTAATATGTGGACAGATACTTGCATGTGTCAATATGTAAGTAATATTTTACAAAAAAACAAACTGAAATGGAGTTACATAGTTTTTGACCAGCAAATGTCAAGAAACGTGTTTTGTTTATCACAAATCAAACGGCTGCTTGTGGCGCAGTAAGTGCAATGCAATATGTTAGCTGTAGCTACACTAGTGTCCATAGAAAAGGGATCACAATGTCTGACACAATCACATTGTCAACGTTTACTTTCAGCTCTCTCAGCGGCATTTTAGCCAAGAAGGAGGCGGGGTGGAGATATGAGGCTTTGCCAACGGTTTGAGGATCAGATGGAGTTTTGAGATTTAGTGACAAGCTCTTTTTATTACTTTTCATTGGTGAAATACTTGTAAAAACCCACAGACAGAGTTACAGGGTGAGCAAAAGCATTAATCTATTAAAATATGAAGACGCATCAGCGACGATATTTAATTTCAGGCTTCCAGTATCATACAAGTATTGAGGATATCCTGGAACATGCAGATGCAACACAGACAAATACAGGAAGGATGGAAGGAATCAGAAAGAGCTGAGGACTTGGAGATGGGTTACAAGTGAAGAGGAGGAAAGATGCAGAGAACTAAAAGTTAGAGGAAGGTAATGAGAAGGATCAAAGGATAAAAGGCTGAAAGACACAGATGTTGAGATGCAAGGGAATAGATGAGTGAAAGACCTAAATAAAGAGTGGGGTGTTGTGTATGGTGAATGTTATCTAAAATTGGAGATGTTGGGGGGCGGGGGTTATGAGGAGGAAAATAAGAGGCAGAGGAGGCAGAGAGAAAGGATGAAAGAATGAAGGGGATGTTTTGAGGAGAAAAGGGAAAGTGCAAAAGAGCTTGAGGCCAAACTGAATGAAGGGGGGGGGGGGGGGGGGGGGGGGGGG
>NW_022280035.1:8513445-8513811 GCF_004355925.1 Anarrhichthys ocellatus | reverse complement strand
GGGGGGGAGAGAAAAGCATTGACTGCAATGCGTTTTTGTAAAGTTTTATCCAGGGCAGCAGAAGCAAAAATCTGCAGTTACAGTAACAGACACACTCATAAAATTTGTATTTTTTCCAGTGGAATTAATTTTAATAGATAAATTTGCATTTTTTTACCATTATTTAAGATTCACATAAAATGTTATAAGGATATTAATTGGCTGCAGTGACTGAATTCTGATATTTTTCAATGATAATTTATCATTTATACCAGGATATTAGTTGTATAATTTAAACATTGTCTAAAGGCAGAAAGTAATTATTTATTTATCTGTGTTGTGTGTGTGTGTGTGTGTGTGTGTGTGTGTGTGTGTGTGTGTGTGTGT
>NW_022280035.1:8440171-8513435 GCF_004355925.1 Anarrhichthys ocellatus | reverse complement strand
TGTGTGTGTGTGTGTGTGTGTGTGTGTGTGTGTGTGTGTGTGTGTGTATATTAAAAGAAAAAAATCATGTTAAAAAAAGTTATGGAGAGAGACAAGCCAGCAAGATAAAATAGGAGGGAACCCTCAGGGCAAGACATACACTGGACCACCACCTGGAGTACTCCCTGCAATCCACCAACAGATAACTCAGAACTATCAGAAACAAGACAGCGGAAACAAGAAGACCACAGAAAGTAGCAACACAGACTACAGTTTCACATCAGGCTGCTGCCGAGTCCACACCTGAACGAGACCACCTCACCTTTTTTTTTTTTTTGTAGTCTGATGCTAGACCGTCTTTTTAGTCTCAAAACCTGCACACGTTAAAGTGGCAATTTTAGCAGCAGCACCTCACAAAGACACTGTGTAATCTAATGGTACTAAGCACCTGCCGCCCCACAGATGTCTCTGTCTGTCAAGCAGGCTGGACTTGGCTGCAGACTCTTGATTAAGGTGTTAAATGTGTGTGTGACCTACAGTGAAGTGAGCTGCCGTGCTCAAGCTTCATCATTTGACTGAACTTCTGTGTTGCTGTGCTTTCTCTCTCCTCAGATACACAAAGATGAAAACGGCCACTAACATCTACATTTTTAACCTGGCTCTTGCTGACTCTTTGTTCCTGGCTACTTTACCTTTCCAGGTATGACTTACACATATTACACAAGTATTTAAAAGTATCGCCCTTAACTTTTTACACTGTTTCCTGAACTATTATTTTTGCCTAATCTTAAAATGGCATTAAAGTTAACGTCTGTAATTTTCAACCTGGACCCATTTTTTACATTTTTGTGTCTAAATCGCTTGATCCTGTTTATTATTGTGTGTCTTGCTCAAAGAGAAGTCTCTTTCTCAAATCTCAAGAGGGGGTTAGCCCTCAGCCATAACATAGAATATATTTTAGATGATGCTGAGCTACACTTTCTGTACTCCAAGACAACAAAGTCTTTCGTGCACATTCTCTCATGCAAGATTTCCGAATGCAACTTTTCCTCCAGTGAGATTAGGTTAGCGTACTGTACTCCATAATTTTTACATAGTAACATACACACAAATTGTTCTATGATTTATATGAAAACATCATCATCATTTGAGGGATTCATTGCTTTGTACCTTGTCAAGCAGTGTCACTGGTCAGAATGTTGTTTGGTAAATCTGAAATTAACCAGTCAATATGTGGTTGAAGTGTAGACTTTCAGCTTTAATTTAATGGATATAACAAAAAAAAAATCACAATAACCGTTTAGGAATTACAGCCATTTTTACACAGCCCCCCACATTTCCAGAGGCTTGAAAGTAATTACAGAATTATCTGACAAACGGCTTCATAGACAGGTGTGGCCTGTTCTGTCACTATTTCATGACAAATGATGCAGATAATAGGTCTGGAGTTGATTCAAAATGTTTAATTTGCATTTGGTAGCTGGTCCTTGGAACTCTCAGCATGCGGACCAAAAAGGTGTCAATGCAAGTGAAGGAGGCCATTATTAGTCTGAAAAATCTTAACAAACCTATCAGTCAGATAGCAGAAACATTAGGATTGGCCAATTAAACAGTTTGGTACATTCTTAAAGAGAAGGAATGCACTGACAAGCTCACCAACACCAAAAGGCCCAGAAGACCATGGAAGACATCTAAAGTGGATGGTTGCAGAATATATAACCTTCATAACTTCTTCCTAAATCAAGAACACTCTGGAGGAGGTAGGCGTGCCATTATCGAAGTCTACAATCGAGAGACGCCTTCATGAATCTAAATACAGAGAGTTTACAACAAGGTGCAAACCACTGGTAACGGTTCAATTAGACTTTGCCAGAAAACATCTGAACAGCCTGACCAGTTTTGGAAAAAGATTCTTTGGACAGATGAAACTAAGATTCACTTTTACCAGAATAATGGGAAAAGAAAAGTGTGGAGAAGGAAAGGAACGGCTCATGATCCAAAGCAAACCACATCATCTGTCTAACATGGTGGAGGCAGTGCTATGGCATAGGCCTGTATGGCTGCCAATGGAACTGGGTCACTGGTGTTTATTGGTGATGTCACAGCTGATAGAAGTAGCAGGATGAGTGTTTAGGGCTAAACTATCTGCTCAGATTCAGCATAATGCTGCAAAACTGATTGGACGGCGCTTCACAGTGCAGATGGATTATGACCCAAAACATACTGTGAAAACAACCCAAGAGCTTCTCAAGGCAAAGGAATGGAATATTCTTCAATGGCCAAGTCAGTCACCTGATCTGAACCCAAGTGAGCATGCTTTTCACTTACTTAAGATAAAACTGAAGGCAGAAAGACCCACAAACAGGCAGCAGCTGAAGAAGGCTGCAGTAAAAGGTCTGGCAAAGCATCTCAAGGGAGGAAACTCAGCGTCTGGTGATGTCTATGGGTGCCAGACTTCAGGCAATCATTGACTACAAAGGATTGTCCTCAAAGTATTAAAAATAATGATTATATGATTACACAATTATTTTAGTTTGCCCAATTACTTTTGAGCCTTTCGAGCCTCTGAAAATGTGGGGGCTGTGTAAAAATGGCTGTAATTCCTAAATGGTTATTGTGATATTGTATATCCATTGAATTAAAGCTGAAAGTCACGTATTGACTGTTTAATTTCAAATCCGTTGGAGTCATGTAAAGAGGCAAAATTAGAATAATTGTGTCACAGTCCAAATACTTATGGCCCTGACTGTATATCGAAAACTGCTAACTGTCCAAAGTCATATTACAGAGGAGTTGTTCTAGCTTCAAGCTTTATTCATATGTTCGTTCTTTGATATCCGGATATTTCCAGGGAACCGATGTGTTCCTGGGCTTCTGGCCATTCGGGAACGCTCTGTGTAAGGCGGTGGTGTCTATCGACTACTATAACATGTTCACCAGCACCTTCACCCTGACAGTGATGAGTATGGATAGGTACGTGGCAGTCTGCCACCCTGTCAAAGCGCTGGACATGAGGACTCCTCACAAGGCCAAGGTAAAACCGTTTTCATTTCAAAGTGCGATATCCACCCTTATTGTCCCTGAAATGACTGCTGATAGCCGGTCAGATTTCAGTCACATCATCATACCAATCCTTTAACCTGACTCTGTGTGTGCTGTTGTCATGATGGGAAACTGAAAAAAAGATAAACAGATACAGGGCCTGTCAGTTTTTTTATATTGCATGTGTACTAGTCACCAGTAAGCAGGTTTTCAATATAGCATTGTCTCGTGCATTTACTGCACATGAAACAATTCATTTTTTTGCAGTAATTATGGTAAATAAAAACTAAATCTGGAGTTACATGACCCACAAGTTTGTGGTCTATTTATACTTCTATATATTGCCATGAACTGTATTCTGTGTGGATATCTATGTACATATGAGGATATGAAAAAAAGAAAGTGTATGCTATTTCATTTTGGGTCCAATGGTATCATGTGATGGACCCTGCTATTCTGATTCCACGGTTTGGCCACTAAAAAGATTGGTTTTAAAGCCTGGCCCTTTTTTGGGAGCTTGTGCAGAACACAAGCTTGAAAATTAGGTGTTGAGTTAAACAGAAGTTAGCTTACCAGACCACTGTAGTCTGCTCCTCATCTCTACTTACTATACATCATAGCTACAACAGTCAGAGGCCTGTGTGAATTGTGGAAAATGAAGGCCAGGTTGTTCTTGTTCATCACGAGTCTGACAGTGTAATAGGTGTACAATGCTAAATTGGTAAAGGGCTCCATCCTTACTCCTGGTGTAAAATTTTGTGGAATCAAACTCAAAAATAGAAGCATTCCATTGAGGGTTACCAGTTAGAGGGTACTGGTATTGTGTATGCTGGCTAACTCTCCTGGCTTACTTGAATATCCGAGTGTAACAGAGAAATTGTTAGAATAATTAAAGTTATAACTGAGCTTTTCCTGCTATGATACTGTTGTGATTGTTCACTGATGTGCATTTGAACAGTGTTTTTAATTGCTCAGTAAAGTGAGAAAGAAAAAAAATACTACCTCTAAAATGTTAAGCTCAAGTGAACATAACACCATCATGTTATCTTGTCCCAAGGTGGTGAATATCTGTGTGTGGGTGTTGGCTTCAGCCTTTGGCGTACCGGCCATGGTCCTGGGAAATGTTGAGGAGGAACAAGAGCATAACAGTAAGTAATTTATAGTTATAAACACAAATACACACACACACACATGCACCTTCACCGCATGTGCATTTGAAACAAACAGCCATATATCACCTTACAAACTGTACCTTACATGTATTTGTTCTGCGATTGTGTTCATTTTAATGTATAATTAATATGCAAAAAAAAAACCAGTGCAACACAGTTTCTGCATATATATCCAAGTTGTATTTCAAGAGATTGTTTCGGAAGGTGTGATGTTAGTGAACCCATTTACAAGTGTTGTCCCAGTCTTTATAGCTTTTATCGCACAGTATCTGGCTAATAGGCTCAACACACATTGTCGCGCGATGCCTCTTTCCTATCAAATAAAGTGCAGAGATTTCAAACCGTGTCCCTGCCATGTGACAAATGATACTCCACATGGTGCTTCCTGTTATGAACTTTCACACAGCAGGTGCACATTTATTTCTACCAAACTAAAAAGAGATTTCCAACTCTTGATCTCTTTCATTGAAACATTCAGCAGAGGTGACGTTGACAGGCCAATGAGATAACAGCATGAGCCATTAGCTGTTGTGTTTTGATTATTAAAAGCTTGATGACATTGGGTGGGTTGGATTGGAGATTAAATGTAGTGAAGGTAGAAAACCTTGCCTTCTTACACCACTGTAAGGAATACATCACAATTTATATTCTCCTAATGGCGTAGGGCATAAGAGGTAGTAGTGGTTTTGTACAATCACAATAATCATCAGAAAGTGCTCCTTCACCATATTTAAAGCTCTCATTAATGATTATCGCACATCAGCAAAATTAATGTTATGTCATTTTATGCTTATGCACTGACAGACATCATATAACAGCCAGCAGATAGTCTCTGTCTAATAAATGTTGAAATTGATGAGAAAATTGATTCGTGGATTTACAATGAGGCCAAGTGTCCCTCGCAATTACGACAGTTATTGCTTCCATACTATTCAACTCACTGTCCTCTCCATGTACCAGGTGCCAAATATTCTGCAAGCATTGAGGCTACTTCTATAAATGTCTTGCCATGTCTGAATAAAGGCACAATGAACATTTGTATAATGGACACTGATACATGTTTCATGCATTAAAACTGCCTTTGAACTAACGAAAAGCTGCTGCAACTTTCTGCTGCATTCTTACCAAATACCTACGTTTATATAAGTTTGTAACTGTTGCAAAGTTTGACTCTCACCAGAAAAGAATGTTGTCTTTGCATGTTTCTGCAAATCTGTTGAATGTTTTTGCATTCGGTCAGAGCCAGTTATGTAGTATTACGAGTGAAGTGCAGAACAAGTGACTATATTGAGCGAGCGTTATTGAAAGTTATGTGGTATTCTAACGAGTATACCACGCAAGAAAGTCCACTAATGGCTGGTGGGAGGAGTCAAACAAACAGGACTTTCACAGGAGACTGCTGTCCCTGCAACGTAATAATCTTTGGTTGTTATTTTTTTACACTTGTTACATTGTTATGGTTGTTACTTACGGTTGATGCATTATTATTTGAACACAAAACAAGTAGATTTGTTGCCTTAATCGTTTCACAACCATGTGACATTGTGTGTTTCTGCAAGCATAATAAGAGGCTCATGATATGAGACATATTTATGAAATGTATATTTACTGTACAATGCCAAAAAAACATGTTTTGGTTAGGTTGTGTATCTCAGTCTCTTTGATACCCGATAACACCTGATGGATAACTGTAGCTTCATTCTCAGTTTGAAATAGACTCATTTCATTTCTCCTCTTATAGCTGCTTATCAGTTTCTGCTGAGAGGATCCAGCTGGGTTCTTCTTCTATTCACATGATAAGCTCTGTGTGTGCGTGTGTGTGTGTGTGTGTGTGTGTGTGTGTGTGCTTTGTGCTTCAAAGCAGGGCACTTGCCTTATAGGGTTGTGTCAGAGTGATGATGAACATTTGTGTGCTTGTGTGTGATCTGATCGTGCTGGCAGCCGGGGATGTCATGACACACTAGCTGTTGGAGTTTACAGCTCACAGATGGCAGCTCTTCTCCTAAAAAGGCCAAACAATTCAAATGATTCTGCTCAGTTTATATGGTAACAGGTGCACAAAGAATTTCAAATGACCTTAAAGGGGCAGTAGGGTGTATAAAAAGCCAAAGTAGAAAGTGAACAAATATGCGGTCAGGGCTGTTAATTGATAGGCCTGCTAGTAGCTCGAAGTCTCTTCAGCAGCTGCTGAGATTTATGGCTCGTTAAACTACATTTCTGGCCTCTATTGTTTTGGAACAGTAGAAATCCTGCCCACTGCAGTTTTAACACACTGTCTGTTGAGCTGAATTACTCATTTGTGTTATGACAGAGGGCCCTAACTGTTTATAACATTTTAGTTAAAGTTAGAAAGGGGAGGATGACTTTAATGTTCTAATTTATATTACAATTGTTGAAATTCTTAAGAAATCATAAAGCATTATATTATATATATCAGTGGCGGGCCGTCAGGGCCTGCAAGGCCTTCTCTGCTGGCCTAAACAGAATCACAAAGCTATATATATTAAAAAAAATAAAAAAATAAAAAAATAAAAAATCTATTTTATAATTTAATAATTTTTCTTAAATACATTACATGTATTATAATTTATAAAAATATTTTTCCCATTATCTTATTTTCTCATTGCACAGCTACTGTCTTCCTCAGTTGCTCTGCTTGCAGTGCAGCTTGTTTTAAGTAGAGCTTTTATCCAATCAGATTTCACCTCTGTGTCTCTAGGTAAGAAGAGAGGCCCGAGGCCTGCAGAGTCTCAAATGCATCCAGTGCAGATTAAAGTGAATGGGGACGATATTGTTGATTGTCATAGTGTTCAACCAATCAGATCTTTAGTTTGACATGTTGGGCGTATTCTTTGACTATCAGAGCCTGCGCGCCGGCCTATAATGACGTCAGCATTACATGCCGCTCAGTGTCCGTGTGTAGCTTTCCCGCGAGGTACAGAGTGTGCTGTGATTGGTCAGTGGGCGAGCACGTGACTATCGTGAAACGAAACTTAACAGCCAGCAGAGGCTGATGGGTAGTGAATCACATGATGCAGCTCAGCCAATCAAAATGCATTCTGACTGAGTGAGATGCACCATGATAGAGGAACCTGAGCCGAGGAAAGACATTGCAGAGCAGTACGATCAACGCTCAAATTGTGAAAGTAAAATCCTATGTTAATCTCTTTGGGTTGCAGCTTGTCATTAAGGAATGACTGTGGATCCCACAGCCAGACCAGCTGAGAACATTATATTTTCCTGAATTTAGGCTTTTGCATTTTCTAAATGCAATCATTATTCAGACGACTCGTACTGAACGGTTTAATACGAAGATGTACATAGTTACAGCCTTAAAAATGAATAACAGCTGCTCCGCCACAATGTGGTTATAAGGTGGTATTTCAGCTGCAGGACAGCAGTGAAGGTCCAGGTATTAAATGCACGGCCCGCCACTGATATATATACAAGTGTAGTTTATTTTTTGGTTTTATTGGCCAAAAGATAGCGTTTTACATCTTGAAGGTCAAATACATCTAGAAGTCGAGTATAGTTTGAATTTATTTAGAAGCTGTCATTAGAAACTATTTAAAAAAGGGCAGGAGTTTAAAAATAAATACGGGGCAGGTGATCTTATGAACCATCTGTCAATCAAACTATTACCGAAGCGAATCAGAAGAAGAGCAATAAAAAAGCCTTTAGTGCAGTTCTTTGCTATTCTTTCAATAAAGAAATACTTTCCAGTTGTGTTATAACTTGCAGCATCTACGCTAACCTCTTCAGGAGTCGTCACTGTTATTTGAAACGAACATTCGTCTCTCTGTCTCTTCTCTCTTCTCACACCTAGCTGCCACTAGCTCCTCCCTGGACACCGATTGGTCAGTGCTTTGGCTGACTGGACACAAACACATTACCTGAAGCCTGACAAGATAGACTTTTGTGTGAGAAGTGATTCCGTTATTTTCATGTGAACTCCTGACATTGTCATAATCTCGCTGCAGTGCAGGGTAAACAAACCTATATTTCATAAGTGGTCACTAATGCTTTTATTTCCACCAGGCTCAATTAAAGCAACTGAAAACACACTGTGAAAGGGTTAAAGTTCTTAGGTGAAAACACAGACAACTCCCAGACCGAACACTGCAGTGGTAGCCTCACATTGTTCACAAGGTAGCCACACCCTGAACTGACTATTTTACTCTAAATGGGACCGTAATTTACTAAACCATTTTAGCTTAAAGCTGTCTCCTAATACTAATTTATACTTTCTGTGTCATGCTAATCTGTTTTTTGAGAATTATTACACATAGAAAATAAATGCTGACTGATTAGAAGATGAAATGGTTTGGCACAAAGAGGGGAAAAACAACAATAATGCTATTAATATTTATATTATTCCTAAACATAAAGAAAATCACTAACTTAAACAGACAGTGATTTTCCACATGCCCACACATGGCACGGTATAATCAAGGCTATTTTGCAGTTAAACCGAGTAATATGCTGCAGCTAGCAGGGGAATAAGAGGCCCAGTGGTTAGATATTGATCCAGTCTCAGCCCGCAGCTACAGCCTAATTCTATAATCATTTTTATTAGTCTACTCGACAGCTGAGCTATTTCTCTGCTCTCCGGTTTGCTTTATGCATCTCCTGTTTTATCTCATTCATCTCTTATTTGTTCCTTTGTATTTTATTCTCTTTACCTTATTTGAATTTACATCTTAACATAATCAAATTCATCTCATGCTGATCTCTGTGATCTTATGACTGCCATTATCATCTCAATTCCATTCTCATCTTAATCATTTCTCCCTCATTTAATTCTCAGCTCATCCATTTCAGTTGTATCCGCTTCGTTACAATCTCATCAAGTCAATTTCATTTTAATTGCATTCATCTTTGGCATTTCTTTCTCATTTCATTCTCATCTTATTCCATCCCCTTCATTTCATTTTTATTCTATTCTCAACTCATCATGTCGTTCTCATATCAGTCTCTCTAGTGTCTCTTCTGTCACTACTTTCCTTTTATTCTCATTCTCATATCTATCATTTCATTTGAATCCATGTGTCATCACATTATTCAGATTCATATCTCATTCTCCTCCCTTGTTGTATTATCTTTCATTCTCTCTGTTATCCTCTTCTTTTTGCCACAACTCTCCTCTTGCATACTCTCTCCATTCTTCTTATCCATGTGTTGCTCCTCTATCATCTAATTTATTTTTTCTTCCCATCTTTCCTCTGCTCTGCTTCTTATGTATATAACAAAGTGTTGGTCTTGTCCTGTAGCTGTTTGTTTATCATCATTGTGACTACTAGCTGTACAAAAAAAATCCACTTCTATTCCTCTTTTCATCTCTTCCTGTCGCCATTTAAACAAACAGAGCAGCTTCATAACCTGACAGCTGCAGAGAGAGTCACGGCATGCCGCTCTCAGTAATTGGGGTCAAAAGCCTTGCCCAAGGACATGGTGGCAGGAAGGAGGCTATAATCAGCAGCCACCCTGCTGTCACTAATAGATGCTCTTACTAATCCATCCAAAAGACTTGTAGGGAATGTGTCAAAGTGTGTTTCCTGGCAGCACAGAAATGTGTGCTGCAGTTTTGAGGCACACATAATTTACACTGTTTGAGTAGCTACATAGCGCTTGGTTTGAAAAGTATTGGTTCTGCTTCAGCACACAGTGGGTTTGGTTTTGTTTACATTTTGAACTTGTAATCTCTTTTTTTCCAGCCCAGCAACCAGGAAAAAGATTGGAATTGTACGCTTCTGCAAACGACAGATAGGTGTGATGCCGACGTGTTTGCATTCAGTCAGAGCTAGTAACGTAGTACAACTAGCGACGCACAGAGCAAGTGACGTTGTGACAGACCTAAACTTATAGCGCCACCATCTGGAGAAATTGCAGCCCTCCCTTGGGTCCTGAGCAATATACCTGCCAAGTGTGCAGTTGATCAGATAAATTGCTCTTGAGACATGAGAAGGCTATACAGATCGACTGATATTCCTTGCTTTGAATTAGATGTCACATGGAGCATAGCATGCAGCTTGTATTAGCTGATTGGCATCAGATGTTTCCTTCATAGGCACAATCACAGGTTCATTGATGAGCTGTTTAACTATCAGATATCCAGTAACATCCAGTCATATTCATAAAAGTGTGCACTGTGGTAATTTCCAACACTATTACTCTGCACCCTAAACTCCTGCTCAGTTTATTAAATGCATGCAGCTATCTGAAGGCAGCAAGACACATGTGTTATTAAATCTGCCTTATCAACACCTTTGAATGGAGATAAGCCACACCAGAACGCAGTGTCATTACACACAGATGCCCACTGTGTTCACCTTGATTACATCACATGCGTGCCTGTGTTGCTGCTCGAATTATTCCAGAGCTCCCTCGAACATATAGCTTTAAATGGTCAATTGATAGATCCAAAGTCCCGCGCCCCGTACTGTTTTAGGTCAGACAAGCGTGACAAAAAGAGACATGGCAACGCCGGCTATATGGTTTCGTTAAGCCCGGTGCCGCAGTGTTTATTTGATTTTGGGCATCAGACAATATACCTTCAAGAAGCCCACAGCATGGACGTGGACCCATCGGGGTGTTTGACTTCCTGTATATCTAAAGAAATATTATCATTATCATCTTTGAAAGGAATTGAACCTTGCTGACGTTGGTGATCTGCCATTAGGCCAACTCTTCTTGATGTAGCATTAGCTATTCTTTAGTTAGCCAGCATTTTTGCTACCATAAGCTAACTTAAGATGTGACTATATACAATGTAAAGATTGACACCAATGTAATGTGACTCTATTGGTAAAGTTAACTCTTATCATCAGACAATTTGTTTTCAGTTTTGTGAGTGGAATAAACACGTCCTCCACATAGTCAGGGTATTGAGTGCCGCTTTTAATATTCCCTCAGCCACACATTTTAACCATCTTTAAAACGTTGTTTTCTTTTCAATAGAGACTAGCGAAGCACATAATGTATAATGTTCTGTTAGCACCAAGGTTGCTCAACAAAAAGAGAAATAATAATGGACCCCTGTGGAACCCCACATATTAGTCTGGCTTTGTTGGAATAACAACCCTTAACACAAACAAACTGTCTTCTTTTGGAGACATCATTTTTTAACCATTTGTATGTAATATTATTGTAACCATATTTATCAGACTCAGCTTTATTGGCCATGTACAGTATACAAGGAATTTGACTCCGGTTTTCGCGTTGGAGTCAAATTCCTTTTTCATTTCTGCAACTTTTCCAATAAAATATCATTGTTTACTGTATCAAAGGCGTTTGAAAGGTCTACGAAAATACTGCAAGTAAATTCATTATTATCAAGTGCAGAGATAACTTTATCAACAAGGTGAAGTGATGGAAGAGAACTGTAACTGAGAAATACCATTTGGAATCTGTGCGTGTGTGTGTGTCTGTGTCTGTTATGTGCCCCCTCTGTTGCTTACACAACCTGATAAAACTTTTTATGACAAGTGCTGTATTGCCCAAGGACACACGCATGCACACACACACACGAACTCAGAATACACAAATTGAGAAGGCAGACATGCCCATGGATACACACATGTATAGAGGACACACGCATGGAAAACACCTACACACACACATGCCAACTTGTGGAAGTGTCTGAATCGCACTGACACGCACACACACGTCATGCAACATCTTTTTTAACCCCATATGTTTTGCCTGAAGCTACGGTGTGATGACCTGTAGACATGCAAATGTCATACACAGGACAAAACATGCTAATAGTTCCCAGACACGCATTAACAGATTATGAAGGCTATCAACACAGCTTTTATTTTCAAATTGTCTCGTTAATTCTGGTTTGGTGTTACCGTCTGGGCTCTGCTTTTAGGAATTGTCAAACCTGATAGTGGACTAGAAATCGCACAAAATTCCAGGCAGGCTGCATAAACCTCTACATGTTTAATCATAGAAAATGAAAGTTTTCATCTGGATCAGTGTCAAAGTACATGTAGTGACAGACAATCAAAACTCTTCTTCCTCTCACAAACACGAGAACTGTGAAATGAACACAGAGCTAACAGTCATAGAGAGCTGATGTTGTGGAGCAAATTCCAGTCCAGGTGACATAAACATGTCTTCAATGTATCTTTATGAAAGCTGTGGTTAACTATCAAAAAGTGGTTGTACTGAACATCCTTGAGTCGAGACAGTAAGCAACAGGGAAGTGTCTGTAAAGACCCATCTAGAGCTGCAAGGTCTGCATGCAAGAGCAGGTCAACAAGAGCAAACATGGCTCATGTATAAGCCCAGTTTAGCAACTGTCGGAGCCATTTGTCAACCAGGAGCTTAAGAAGCTGACACAGCTGGAAGCCACAGAGATACACTTCATATGTGATAGGTTCACGTATAAACAACTGGCTTCAGGCTTATTTTGTACATGCCTGAGACTCATGAACACAGCTTATACAAATGCACTTTCTATATATGTCTGTCCTTGGCCTTTTTTTTTTATTTGGCACTGGAAAAACTTATTTTATCTCTTGTCTGAAAACAACTTCAGTTACCATTGCTCTAGGCCTAAATAATGGCAACATAGGATGTCCTTTTCTCTTAAAAGCAGGGGGAGGAGAGGGGCAAGAGAAGAAAATAAGAACAGTTCACTTCAAATACCTGTCTGAGAACAGAGCCACAGTGCTATGTAGCCCAGGACATACTTGACAGTAGTTGGATTGTGCAGCTTCGACTTATGAGCAATGGAAAATTGGTATCCCATCACAATTGCCCATCGTATATTACCAGAGCCCAAATTGATGCCAGAAATACTGGCTTCATGGCAATACTTGTTAGAATCAAATGACTTACATTGACATGACATTTTGTACAGACATTCATGGTCCCCAGAGGATGAATACTAATGACTTATAGCCAATCCTTAAAGGAGTCGCTTTTGGAAGCATTTTAGACGTCCCCACATGCAACATGAACAATTACGCACCTATTTTAATCAATTTGTCAATCCATAGTAACCCCGGTGTTTTAATGCTTCAAGTCTATTTTAATCGCGTTTAGTGAGGCGTTATCTGCACAGATCTATTTGAATCACACAAATTTGCCAAGTAAGTTACTCCCACTGGTTGGCTGGGATTTCAAGTTTCATTGAGTTGGAAACTGTCTGTAAAATCCTTTCTCCTACAGAATGATGCTTTCACACAGCTGAGCTACATTCTCAATTACGTTTCAAGCAGTGTTCATTTTGCATCTATTTTAGATTCAGTCTAAGTCTTCGTCTTTTGACAAGAATGCTTCCTAGTTTTAGTCCAGTTTTAGTCAGCAAAACATTTTGGTCAACTTTTAGTCATTACTCTTAGTCAACATGGTTTATCTCTTAATTTGGTCAAGTATTTCTTTAGTCCTGTCCCTTTTTAAAAGTCCCTTGTAAAGTGTTTTATGCTCATGATGTAGCTGTTTAGAAGCTGAATCTGTAGTTATTCAGGTCTACATGTTGTGGTGTGTATCAGTATACTGACAAGCTGTCAGCCTGTCTCTGAGAAGAATGAGAATGAAGTTAGAGAGAATAAATCAAAATGTCAACAAGGTTTGCTCTCAGAAATGTCAGCAAAGTCTGAAGAATGGAGGGAAAGAGACAAAGAGTAAGTAGTTTCCTGAAGATCAAGACGGATGAGAAGGGGAAGATGAAATGAAGGTAGAAATAAGAAGAGGATCTGGTCACGTTAGCATCCCCTTGTAGAAACAACACCAGAAAACAAAACTGTTGAATGGATTAAAAATGGAGCGGCAACTTTGCTTTTCTTTTATACTACTTATAACATGTCGGCATGCCCTCTGACCCTCTATGAGGAAGAAGTATTTCCCCACAGGGATGAATACCATTATTATATTTGCTGGTGCTGCTTTCCTTTAGGTTTAAGATCAGATAGCGATTTACAGCCATTTTTATAAAACACATAAACTTCACTGCCTTGCAAGTTATTACTGTTCCTGTCCTTTCACACAGCCTTTTACTGTGCTTTTGATCAATGGCTGGAACGTGGCAGTAATGGAGTGGAGGCTACGGCTTCCATTTTTACTGGGAACACCCACACACTATAAAGCATCCACCAATTGGAATAATAGATCAACTTTTTCTTTCAACAGTCCCTATTCCTATTTGTTTGATCTAGCTCCCGCCAGTATTTATGCAGTCTATTCTGCGGTGTGTGTAGGTACGTCCTGTTATCTTACCGGTGCAAACACAGTTCAAGGATTTAACTCAAAACACGATACTACATTTATGTTTCTTTTATAGCCAGAGCCACTACATCATAAGTATAAGAAGTTGCTTGTGTCTTTGGTGGGGGGGAAAATAAGACAAAAATACCATTTAATTTATTGATTAATTAGTTGATTAAAGGTGCTAAATTCAGAGCATTCCAAATTTCGAGCATTAATATCGTCGCAGCAAACAAATATATAAGATATAGTAATGGCATCCTGAGCAGAGAATCACTTTCTGTCTGTGTGTGTTGTAATCCAAGTTTCTCCGTGCTTTGTTTACGTAGCTGGTCCAACAGTGTGTGCACACCCGCTGCTAACGCCATCGCGACCAACAGCATCCTAGCAGACGCATAACAGCCACCCTGTGGTTTTCACTTACAGTATGAACTCTGTTGGCTGTGTCAGCACTATTAACATTGTTTACACATTTACCGCTGTTAGCACGATCAACTGCTAGCACGATCAACTGCTGGCATGATTAATGGCTCGCTGCCGGCTCAGCTGTCGCCATGTTAAGAGCCTTGTGGAGGTAATCCCTCATTAATAGATATGCTCTGAATTTACTTGAAAATATGGAAACCATCACAGCTAATTGTAGATATGGTAAGATTATGGTTTTAAAGCATCGCTTCAAGTGGGACAATGATTTATTGGAAGTTGTGCTCATGAGAGGATTGTACAATTAATTTAAGACACACTTCTTAGTGCAGGATAATTATTATAATCACAGTAACTAGAAGACGCACATAGAGTGGTTGAAGAGTTCTCAACACCCTGCTACACTTAAAAGCCTCATTGCTTATTGTTTTTTGGTAATTGATTTCTTGGCCTTGCAAACAACCTCAGGAAAAAAAAAAAACGTTTCTTTTACCTGCGCTCACTTCAGAGGTGAAACACGAAATGTGTCTAGCGGCGGATATCTCAGAACCAGAACATGTCTAAAATGTAATATATAGTTGTTTGGACCATTTTTTTTTTCTTTGACGAGTGGATTGTCAGAAAATAAGTATGTACGTGAGATGTTTTTTTCTTTGTCTCATTACACGTGGCTCACTAAGGAAGACAGTATTAATTTGCTGTGGAGGCAGTTCAATGCTTTAATGCTTATAAGTTCCAAATGGCAGATTTTCAAGTTTTACAAAATTGTATGCAGCCATGAAAGTTTAATACTTAAATTTGAACAATGTAAAATGTTACCAATGTGAAACATTTTCACATGAAAAAAAATCAATGTAAGATTGTTAAAGTCATGAAATGATAACCCAAGATGACTGGTATTTCAAATCTGTAAACTGCCCTGTATTGTAAGTGAGAATTGATTAAAAGAAAATTCTGTTTATAACCTTGCTAGCAGCATCGCTCTAGGAATGGCATTGTCTGTTTGTCGATGGATTGCCATCAAATTTGTTACATACATTCATGCCCTTCTTGGGATTAACTGTAATCACTTTGGTGAAACCTCAACTATTTATCTAGCACCATCATCTGGTTCAAATTGTCCAAAACTAGTTAGAGTGAGCATATGTGTATTTTTCAAGTTCATCATATCCCAAAGAGCTAATGAGCTAATGAGCTAATCACTGCCCCCCTTGGATCTGCAGGAAATCTGTTCTTATTATCTGGAGGTGAAAAGGCTTACTGTTTATTTTTTAGCTTTCGCACACTGCTGTTCAAGAGTCAACTTTATATTTTCTCTTTAATTTGTGATCCTCTGCTTCCTGCATGATAAGAGGATTACCTTACAGTGTCCAAACCCAACAGCTGAGTTTAATTTGGGTAAACAAGGTGAATTTATTCAGTCTTATCAGGAGGACTGGGATGCTGTTCTGCGTTATGATTTAGGCTGAAAGCACAGATGTGTTTTGTACAGATGTTGTATAATGTATTCTCCCATCATTATTTGAATTGATGATGATGATGATGATGATGATGAGTAAACCGATTAAACTATGTGAAAACTGACTCTCCTATCATAGTTAATTCATCCTGCCACATGTTTGCTTCTACGTATGTACCTATATAATCATAGCCTACTATAGATGCAAATTAGTTTTTATTCTCTGTAATTATGCTTGCCTGTCTTCTATTATTAGTATCACTGCCTAATCTACATTAGTAATTAGCATTTTTAATGAACAATTATTATTCAGACATCATCCACATTGTTCCCTGTAATAAACACAGTAGGCTTTATCCTGGTTTAATTGCAGTGTGTGAAAAAAAGGTTTATTTTTATCAGTCACATTCGAAAACAGATATCAATTTCCTCTGCATCAATACTTTGTCTAGCTTAGCACACAGACAAGAAGTATAGGGACCAGATTTGTTACAGCTGTTTTGATAACTATCAAGCTAGTCACCAGGAGTCACCACAGCTTTATTGGTCAGTGACTGCTCAAGAAATAGCTCCAGTGGAACCGATTATATGATTGATAGTGTTTGATTCACTTTTAAGAGAGCAATACTAGCAGTTTCTCCCTTCTTCCAGTCTTTATGCGACTAAGACTAAAGACATCCTGGACTTACTCTGTTGCTACAAGGCTGTAACCTACATGTTCAGTCTGCAATTACAATTTTTTCCTCACCACATATTTAATATTTTTATTTCATCTCTTTTCTTCTCTTCCTCTTCTCCAATACATCTAGGTGTTGAGTGCATCATGGTTTTACCTGAACCAAGGACTCACTGGGATCCTGTCTTCGGTACCTGTATCTTCCTCTTCTCCTTCCTCATCCCCGTTGCTATCATCAGCATCTGCTACAGCCTGATGGTCAAGCGCCTGCGCAACGTTCGCATCTTGTCTGGCTCCAAGGAAAAAGACCGCAACCTGCGGCGCATCACCAGGATGGTCCTGGTGGTGGTGGCAGCATTTGTCGTCTGTTGGACACCTATCCAGATAATGGTCCTGGCTCAGTCTCTGGGCTTCAACCTGACCAGCTTGTTCACAGTGGTCCTGATGCACTTCTGCATCGCGCTGGGCTACGTCAACAGCAGTTTGAATCCTGTCCTCTATGCCTTCCTGGATGAGAACTTCAAGCGCTGCTTCCGGGAGTTCTGCAAACCCTCGCCATTCCGCCTCGACACCCAACAGTCAGGCAGGATGAGGAGCATTGCTAGGGAGGTGGCGGCTGCTTACAGCTGCAAGGCTGATGGCAGGGGGTCAGGAGGAGGGACGCCTAATCCTGCATGACTAGGCGTGGAGCTCCCCTTGGTGGGGGTAGACCCCAAACAGAGGGAAGAGAACCACGGGACAGGGAACTCCAACACAGAATTGACTCAGATTACAGCTCTCTAGCGGCACGAGCCCCCCCGCCCCCCAACTAGAAGACTGGCTTGGGGCGGGGGGGAGGGCGATGAGGAGGATGGGGTTGAAAGGAAAAGAATTTAGGAACGCATAAGGATGGTAAACATATCGTGCTTATAGTATATGGGTGGAGGGAAATGGAATACGTTGAAAGCTTTGGTGGGATGGGTGTGGACATCTAGGAAGGAGATAGTGCCAGATATGGGAGCAGCTCAGACCATTCTGGATCCTGGATCAAGGAATGACTATGGTCCTAATTCCACTGAGGCATTCAGATATTTTGGAAAGTAAGACTTTCATCCAACTATCTTGGTGGACGTAAACACAAAAGAGGTAACACCATTATTTGACACTTCAGCTCCAAAAAAAAGCCTGAGTCTGGTATCTGTTGCTGCATCTCTAGAAAGATGCCTGACTCTGTACTTGGGTATGAGAAGGCAGAGGTTGGGGAGAGTCATTTGTAGAGACCATATTATAGATGTAATAGAGTGGGTGCATATACCAAAAAAAAAGAAAAAACACAATGCCCTACTTGGTGCTTGTAAAAAGAATATACTCAACATTGGAAGCACAGATCTTGGCTATCTGGCGGTAAGGACCACATACTGAAGAAGCCAAGGAAGACTTAGGCTTTCTGGAACTGTGAAATAGAGAATAAACACTTTCATTACAGTTAATTGTATCTTTATCCGTTGATGTTTCAGAATTACCAACTTCCTGTGCTCCACACTCATCCCAGTACGGGGTATATGTTGGTTTCTCTAAAGATGGGTCTAGATAATGGTAATATGCTGCTGTAAGCCCTTATAAGGACTGGGCAATCAAAGTATGATATTATATTTCAGCCTTTAGACATGAAGTTGGATGTAAAACAACAGCTGGCATAAGAAAAAGAACTATGTGCTGCAAACTGCTCTTGAACAATATTTCTCAAACTGTGTGTATGGAATCTGAATGGGTCACATGAATGTTATTTATCATAGGGGCAACTTTTCTCAATGTGTTCTGAAGCAAATCAAGCCCGAGAAACCCTGTCAAACTAGTTTCTGAGAGTTTTTGTTTTTTTAAAACTTACTATGATCACCAGTGAAAAACTGGTGGTATTGTAATCTGAAAAAACAGCAAAAAGTGAACAACAAAATCAGTTTTTGGGACAAGCCCAGCCTGGGTATTAATCCTTCTTCTTGTTCTTGCTACATAAGATGAATGACAGTGCCTCTCTGTGGTGTGTCCACAAATGAAATGTAAATTAGCCAGTCTAAGGGTAGGTACCCAATTTTGCACCTCGGACTTGCGAATTTTTGCCACAAACATCATCTTTCTTATTCTATCTACATGACCTGGGCAAAAAAACGTATTCATAAAAGCTGTTTCAAATATTTGTTTCAAGCAAATCTGAAATGCAGAAGTTGTCAAATAACAATTATGAGATTAGTTGTAATGAATTAGTTCTTCTTAATTGTAATGACATTTGAAAAACAATCCTCATTTTTTTGAAACACGCTTACAAGATGATATTTACAATTGAACCAAACATCTCTTGTGAAACTTTTCAACACAATTTGTTTAAAAATGAATACAACGAAATAGACATTACTCTAAACCTGATAGCTAACTACCTGAGTCATTCACCACACTGCAGTTGGCCAGTTGAGCCAACATTTCCACAGTTAGTTGAAAAGAAAAAAGAAAACATGAATGTTTGCTGGTAATGATGATAAGTAGGGCTGCCTATCATTTATACTTGATATGTTTGGAGTCTGCTTAATAATTCTATCTCTTATTGAATCCTAATTTTTAAATCTTTGTATTTTGTTTGAGCACAAACAGAAACCAACGTAATGTTGCAATCCTTAAGATTTCATTCCTAACAGCAAATGCTGTTTAATACAACAATCCCAGAAGTTTGAGGGCAGCAGAGCAAACTGTTGCTGTTTCAATAAAGAAGTCAGGCAATAATTGATCTTTTCCGTCTTTCTGTGAACAACCATCATTGGATTGTATGCTGCACACGGCATGATTCTGTGAACATCAAAAGTGAAAGTAGTTGGTTACCTCACTTTGCAACCTATTGCCTACATCTAAAAAAATGTTCAAATATATTACTAAGAAGTTTATAAGCATAAAGAAACCAAAGTTTGCTTTCAGGAAAGAGGAATCTTAGGGATATTTTTTTAGGGAAGGTCTGGTTCTTTTAAATTTGTGTATAGTTGGAACCATATGTTGATATCCAGCCCTTGAGATCTATTACGGGCTCAGTTGGTAACTAGCTAACACTGTTCACTGTTCATCTATTTGACAACAGCCATTTAATCTGACCCACTGTAGAAAGGAAATGTCTGATATAACAATGAGAATATCAGATATTTCTCTAAAAACAGTTATGATACAATCTGAAATACCCTGTTGAAATACTATAAGCATGCTTGCAGCTTGCGTTTTAATTTCCCATGACCCCTACATACAGAGGGAATATAATCAGCTTTGAAAATCAAACACATGGGTGTGCGGATTTTTTTCCAAGGTCTGTAGCTGCTGTCAGGTTTGGGAAATCAGAGGTGAAACTGATGGGGTTCCAAGACATGGTTGGGATTGGGAATGTTGGCGGTGAACTCTGGGTTTGAGATATTTTGAGGTGGGGACAATTACATTGGGTGGGGTTGGGAAAGAGTGCTGTGAGATTTTCATTTTGACTCCCAGTACCACAGTGGCAAAGCAGAATATCGGGGTCACAGTGCTTTGACCCCACTTCAAGGGACAAAGGGGCTCTCTCTCTCTTCTTCGTGTCTTAAAGTGGAAATCAACTCCGAAACAGAAACCACATCAGGTATTCTTATGTTCCTGTACAGTTTGGGAAATAATACTGACAGCATTAGACTAGATGCAGTATTCCAACTGTTGGACATCTTCTGGGACACTTGATACTTGAACTGAAAGAAATAGACAGTTGTGAAAAATATGAACCATTATGATGGAATGATGAATATATTATGATTTATGTCTGTTCTTAACTGGAAATGTGTCTCTCACATAAGTCTAACTGTGGCTTTTTCGTAGTTCTATTTGTAGTAGTTTTTATATGAGCCCTATTGTGATGACCAAAAACTACCTACCTACCTTACATTTTTTTACTAAATGGTTGCAAAATGTTAGGAAAAAGTCTTTACACATTTTCCTGTTAATGTTCATTACAAATATAAAATAATCTCACTGTTTGACTTTAACATAAAGATTAAAAAAAAGTTGAAATGTCGGTTGCATTTTCTGATTCATAGCTTAATCTTAACATTTATAAATCAGTTTTGGTTATCGGTCCATAAATAAAATCAGCTACTCATAAACATTGAATGGTTTCACTCCAGAAACTGGTTCTACTTCAATGTCTGAGTCTACTGTATATTTAAGATTATGGCCAATTTTGGTATTCATTTGAATTCTTTGTTTGTTAAAATCAGCGTTTGCTTTGAGGGATTAAACAAATGGAAATTCAATTTCACATTTTTGCAGTTACACACTTTGGATTATACAATGTTTGGCTGCAGCTCTAGTGAGCCAGATAGCGGTTAAACTGCCATGGGGCTTAAGAATTAACATGTGGATTCTGTTTTAGGGTTGGTGTCCCCTTTCATTTTTTCAATTTGTATCTCTTCATATAATTTGCTAATTTCTGATTGGTTCAGATGTCCTTACTTTTAATTTAAAATGTTTGTTTGTTTGTTTCAAAAAAAATTTACATTTTGATGAATTTCACGATAGAAAGATGACACCATTTGCTGTCATGAACGTTTGTGGATTTGCTGTCGATTGTATTGTTTAAGTTATGTGCAAACCAATTTCTTTCCTGCAGTTACTCTTTGCAGCATAAATAAATCCTAAATAATCTTCTTTTGTTTGAGAGGAACCATTCTATGAACTTACATTGCCTTAAATATCAAGTGAAGTCTGCTAACTGAAGCTCGCTCTCTGTCTGGATAAGATGTGTTCTAGTTTTTACTGGTGCTTTGCTGTTAGTTTATACTAGTCCAGAGCTGTATTCATAAAGCTGCTGAAGCCAGAGAAAAATTCAATTTTGACTTTGTATTTCTTAGAATAGCTGTCTTTCGCCATACATTGAGGATGTAACTACTTTATTACTAATTGCTAAAAGATCAGTGTTAAATCTAGTGTCATTGACCCTTTTGGCATTTTAGGAAAGTGTGTTTTTTTTCTGTTTTTCTTCTTCCTTAAACTTTTTACAATAAAACCGCATGCTGTCACTTTGGTTCTTACCTTTGAGTGTGAAGGTAAAGCACACCTAAACAAATTTATCAGATGTCGTTTGTGCTCAATGCGCCGTTCGTTTCAGTATTCTGTGAAACTCCAGAGGGCGTACGAACAGAAATGTACTATGAAGAAGTAAGAAAACAACGAGCGTAACCGGCAGAACGCCATAGACCAACCTCCTCAATGACAAGAATAAAATTGTAATATAAAAAGACAAAATTGCTTTATTATTATATTACATGTTTTCAGTAGTTTAAACATAATCTCCCTGATACATTGTTTTGTATATGGCCACAAAGACAACTTGTGACATTTGGTTCATGGAGAAAGCTAAAAAGAAGTTTGAGTCAACAGTTTAAGCATTGTTCTAAATCAGTGCTCAAGGTGTATTAAACAACAGGTAACCACTGTTCACAAACAAACAAACATTGAAAAAGCTTATATGACTTAAAAACAGCTCCTTTTTACTTTAAGCTACCCTGCCATAAGCATGGTAATAAAACACAACACGTAACACACTCCAAGGTGTTCGGGTATAGAAAATAATGGACCCGGCTTTGCTTCCACATTGTGCCATTTTCTGATTCACCACACATTATCACATACTAAGTGTCTAATAGTGCCTGCAAATCCATAACTTTTGAAACTCAAAAGTGAAGTGAAGTGGGCCATTAGGTATAAAAAATCAGGAGCTGAATCTTTGTTTAAAGAGTTGTTATTTTCAAAATAGTCTGGCTTTGTGAGGCTCATCTTTGCCAAGTAAAGTTTCATAAATTCTCGTAGCTCTACAGTTTTGCCATACCTCTGGTATCCTTGATGATCAAGTCCATCTGTTCTGTTCTTAAGATAGTTTTATGAATACTGGTCGTCTTTTGTACAACCTAGCAGACTTTGTGTAGTAAAAATGTTCAGAGCATCGAGGACACTTGCTTCGACATGATTCACCTTAATCAAGGCGAAGCTATAACGCAGCTGTTAGGCTCTTTGTGCTTAACTGTTTATGTTTAAACTGAAGGCGTTACAATATTTTGTATTACTGTTTGGTGTTTTTTTGTAGCACAAAACTACATAAAAAGGACTCAAAGAGGGCAAAATCCTTCCGTTTAACAACGCAGAGTGAGCATAGTTATACTGTCTGTTAGCTCTGTACAAACATTCTGTTTTAATATTACACTTGTGTAAAAGTATGAAATTAGTTTAACGTCTGACCTCTTTCACTTGTTATTCTTGGTGTATAAATACAAACTATTTCTTGCTAACCGTAATGGTACGTATTGTTACCTCCGTGCATCTGAACGCAGGGAGATTCCTTTCATTTGTTTACATTTTACAGACCACATGAATGTCAAATGAAAAAACTGTTGAAAATCCAAATCGAGGAAAAAAAAACATACAATGTTGATGTTGTTATTACTATTATTGCTATCAAAAGAGAAAAACAGTGTCGCCTTGTGTTTTTTGCTGTGCGGGAAACTGTCCAGTATGTATCTATGTATTACTTGTGGACTGCATTTTGCTCACTGCCTGAGTTATGAAGTGAAACAGTTCTTAGGGCTCAAAAATGAGAGACATTTTTGCTGTTGTTGCTGTCAAGGCCCCACTCCTTACCTATTTTCAACCACAAATCCGCTGACACAATTTGGCTTTGATCACAAAAGTTGGAAGTCCTCTCTACGGTTCTTATCTCATGTTGGGGTCGGGACTACGTCAGAGCATCAGCTGAATGCTGAAATGTGATATCATTATGTTGATTTAAATATTGGCTAATGCTATCCGGTCACAATTTGCTATTAGTGGGATTTGAGTATCGGTTGTAATTGGTTGGAGTCAGGTGACAGAGCTGTTTATATCACATCACTCTGGCTGTAGCTACATAAACGTAATGTTCCTGTTCTGCAGATGGCAGACTGAACTACCATGCTAGCTGGCTTGTCGTTAAAGCATAGACTTTTTGCTGAAGCTTGAATTTTAAATTGTATATTTTTCTCTGCATATGAAATTAATAAATAAATTATGGCCATGTATGACTCATTGTTATTCTTTAAATTTGTTGACTCATTTGGTACAAATCACAATCAATGCTTTGAATAATGACGTAGTTATATTTTGTATAGTTTCTGTTGTAGATTTTCTTGTTAGAAACACTACACTGATCATTTAAATCCTATATTTTTACAAGCTTTATTTACGTATATAAATTATGTTGAAGAAGAAAAAAGCTTAATTAAGAATTAATAAGAGATCATATGTGTTAAGAGCTTGATTGACCAGATTTTGCCACAAACCCAAACTAGTTTGCTTCCTCACTCTCTAAATAGTTAAGTTAATCAACTTCCTAATGTGCAGGTTCAGTGGAAGATGCTTGTATTAATCCACAGATTCACTAAATATTCACATTGCCTGACAATATACATTCTGGAGATAGAATGAAAAGAGATGATACATTCCATATATTATCTAATGCATGCATTTCCTTTTTTTATTTTCTGGAGGGCACCACCTGCTAATAAAGAATGTTCAGAAATATTTTCTGCCATTGGCTGAAACAGTTTCTGTTACTCAGAAGGAGGATGGTACCATTATGGCATATAACCAACTCTGGACAGGGGGATTTGACCTACCATATATCTAAATAAATGAAGCCAGCCCAGCTAACAGCCAAATGTGTTGGCATTGTACATTTCTGCAAACCACGGATACGTTGAATTTGGAGGTTTTGTTATTCTTTTATGTGGTATTTTTGCATTTGGGAAGAGCAGGTGACGTGTTACAGTTAGCAACACGCAGAGAAAATGATGTTGAGCTGCCGTTATGGAAAGTTATAATGTAAATATAAAGAGCAGAAAAGTCCACTAAGGGAGGATAGAAGTGGTGGAGGATGGATGAAACAGATACAGGACTTTCACCAAGGAGACCACTGTGAAGAAAAAGTAAACGCTGACTTTACACTTGTTATGCAACGTTGTGAAGCTTGTTACGTAATGTTATGTAAGAAAGTCCTCTGTGATCAGTTGTTATTTATTTACGTTTGGTGTGCATTGCATCCCGTGGTTTGAAGAAACATACAACGCCAACTTTTTTTGAGCACATCTTGCAGAGCAATACAGCAGGCAATCATGTTAGAATCTTTCATGTAATTTGTGGCATTGACTGCGTGAAAGAGACATTTGTTCCCTGCCTTTAGCCTTTAAGGTATTGCCGCCTCCCAGGCAATATAATTACCTCCATAAAATAGCACCAAGCCTCAGGACAAACTCAGTGATCCGTTCTCTTTTTGTCATCCCGTGATCCAGGAGCTACATAGCGGATGTGAGTAAATGAATGAATATAAATAATAGACTAGTACATGGCTAACTGACCATGCACACAAGATTACTATTATAAAATAAACAGACCAGGACACATTATTACATTTTGTCAACAAAAATAAACTGTCTCACAACAATAACAGTGAGGACACTTAGGGGCAAGAGGGAGAAATATCTCCAGAAGAAGAATATGAAAAATAAGAGAGTGAACAACCAGTTGACCTTTTAAAATCGTTTTTCAGAGCTGCTGCTCACAGGTTTCAAAGTAGTTCTGAGAGGAAAAGGTAAAACCAATTTCCCAATGTCGCCCTTTCAGCACGGAGGGTCATCCGTTTTCGGCCTTTAGATATTTCCTGTATTTGAGGCACATGGATACTATAGATGGCTGCTTCTTGTGTATTGAGTTTCTTATGTGGATTCTTTTTGACTAGCAGTCTAAAAAGGGCACTGTCAATTGGTTGCTTTGTCGATCTACCAGACACTGGTTAAACATTACAAGATCAACAAAAGATTTGTAAAAGATATTTATGGTTCCCAGAGAGAGACAAATACTAATTATAATTGTGATCCCTGTCGTTTGACACAGCACCATGTCAGGTTAAATCCTCATCTTGGCAAACGCTTTGGTCCTTTACAATACCCTGATGAAATTGGTCAGGTTTGCACTACATTTACTTTGGATCCTGATGCTCCCCACAAGGTGATAGTGAGGAGATCTTTCCTCTAACATCAGCATTAGGACACATTTTCCATGTAGTACTTGAGAAATATCAAACCCGAATGGGCAGTTTGCTATGAAATTTCCCATCATCGGACATGCCCCAGAGCTCTTATCTTGCAGTCTGGTTACAGATTGTAACCAAGACTTTATTAGACCTATTTTGCACATTGTGTCATGCATTGAACTGGTTTGTATTGTGTGTTTCTGCAAGCATGATTCAAAGCTGATATGAAACGTATTCATGAAATATATTTTAGTTCAGAAACATTAACATTCTTAAGGTAGCGTAAAGCCAAGTCAATTGTAAAGTCAAACAAAGTCAAATCAGGTAAATTGCATTTACATAGGCCACAATTACAAAACCAGCGTGGGTTCAGCACCACGGATAGCATCTGTGATATACTGTATGGAAAGCAAGTTCCGAGGGGCGATTATAAACTTCAGGCCATTAACTGTCGCAACTTTTGCTTTAACCTCAGACATATCTATTTCCACCTTTAGAAATATTGCAGATAATCTATTTGCGAGCAAAGTATTAACATCATATTTTGTCTACCTATGAATAACACAAGTGAACTACAGAGGGTGAAGCAACCGTATTAACAAACAGTGAGCAGGGCTGTTCATAGACAGCAAAAGCAACTCTCTGTTCTCCACATGTGATCTATTATATCTGGGTCCTCTTTCTGATACAGTCATTCAGTCACCACAGCAGGAGGCTGACTCTGTGGCCGGGAGATCTTTTCACAGCCACAGTGTGACAGCAACATATAGTATCAAGGAACAGTTTGCCATTATACTGTATCTTTATGACAGCACAGTGATAAGCCTTTATAACTACATGTTTGCACTACAGTAACGTTGTTTTGCCTCAGCAGGAGTGGTGCTTTCACTGTCTTTGTGCATGCTGGCTTCCACAGAGCAAACAAAAAAAGATTGTACACGTATCACTGCCTACGTCACACGATCTTGGCTCTGTTTGAGAACGGTAATGATAAAGCCAAGTTGACGCCATGACACAATTACAGCAATACAATTACACTGAAATCATTTCCAGGCAGCAGAGGAGGACGGTCACTCATTCATCAATCCCTGCACAGGCATACACAAATGTTATCATCACCATCATGGACACACACAAACCTTTAAATTAAAACTGGAATCCCTAACAGAGTTTTGCATGGCTGCAACTAATGCAAACACTTAATCTGACTCACATGCAGTCACAAACAGCTGCATATGTATTTGTAACTAATTAGTAACCATGCAATTAGCTGATCTAGAAATAGAACCAGCTATGACTAATGAGCAATGATTAGTGGCAGAAGGGTGAAGAGATAGAATTAATGATGGAAGACAAAATGGGAGGAGGCAGAGAGACAGACGCTGGGGACGACTGTGTTGTCTCAATGTAACTATTGTTTTATTAAAATAGCATTTGTTCAGGGAATTTTTTTTGCCATATTAACAGAATAGCCTCGAGCAGAACAGCCATTAGCAAAAAAACTAAAACAAAAACGTCTATTGTTTAACAGTAAGTTTAATTATAATATACTGCATCGAACTCAATGAGCTGCACCTGTGCTGTGCTGGTGTGGCTCTCCCCTTAAAGGCCTTCTTCATTTGGCAGCCTGGCTCTCTGGGAGAGGAGATCCTTTCAGCCACCAGCATTACACTCTTCTTTTGGGTTTCTATTCTATTTATCGCTATGCACTGCCACACACATCCATACAACTGATACCTACCGTTTGTATTGTTTCATTTGTTTGTGGGAAAATAAAATGCTTTTCTTAGCAGCCAGCTCGCTTGTCTGCCTGTTTTGTGGCAGTCTGTGAGCCGGGCTGTGACATGATTAACCAGATGTCAAGCCTGTATTACGTTGCCTGCGGGCTCACATGAGTGACCCATTTATAAAAACGTTTCTTCATGGTCAGAAATTCCTCTACCTTTAACACCAATAATAATTGATTAAACAATTTGATGATTTTTAGGCATGAGGATGATAATGGAGGTCTGTCTGTCCAAATATTTGGTCCAAAAGTGTCTCTGGTCAAAATCGCCACTTGTCATGAATTCAATCCTGAAGCATAGCATTCATATGTATTACTTCTGGAGAGCACTGAAGACATGTTTGCATAAGCAGATCGGTATCACTAGTCCAGTCATATTTATACAGGTGTACAGGGAGGGCTTTATACCCTGTGCCTTTTCTCTTCTGAGCTTTCATGCTGCCAATAAAGGCATCAACCAACCACCCTGAGTGCAACTGACCTATTCAAAATGTACACAATAGTGTTCAACTATACGAAGGCTCCATAGTCCGAACGGTAAATTTTATTACTTCTTTCAACACTGAAGAAGGCAACGCTACCGGAGCCACTCTTTCCATTCTGACCTTTCACAATAAGAGCCTGAGACATACACTGCTTAACTCTTTACGAGGGGCAGTGCAACTCACATAGTTGCCATAATAAACAGTTTTGATGCTAAATATTCGTAGGCGATAATTTTGCATTGGTCACGACCACGGTGTGTAAATTATTTTTCTCTGCTGATACTCTCGGGCCAACTCTGTTTGCTGCCTCAGCTTTTGCAATTTTTAGCACATACTTTTATCCATTGTTAATATATCCCTGAATTCAATATAAAATACTGTTCATGTGTTTTAATATGATTCGATATGATGTGATTTCATATGATGGGGCAAATTCTTGTTGCAGGCAGATCAAATTCTTTCAGAGCAGAGCAGAGCCTTTTCTGACAAATCTAATTGAAAAACTGTTTCCTCGAAATGGATGAATTCCTTGATGTGTCTTTTTGAATTCCTGTCGTACTCAGATTAATGCTAAGATTGTGTGTTAACTGTCCTTGCATGATGGTTCTAGCAGCAAAACCTACACATGACTCCCAGTGTGTCATTCTAAAATGGCTGTGCAGGACTTTATTCCCTTTGCATCCCCTTCCTACAGGTAAAGACTTTCTTTGTCAAGCTTTACTCCACCACAGACAGAGAAAGAGCAGAGTAAACGAAAGAGAGATGAGTGGTAGATATGCCAAACAGACAGACCTCTGCCACTGACATCCACCCCTCTCTCTCTCTGTGTAACAGCCTCAGAGACCTCAGCCTGCCCTGAAGCAGCAACACTAGTCCCACAATGACCTTGTAATTGGTCTCTCCTCAGTAAGAGCTGCAGAGGAAAAATGCCTGCTATCATTTCTCAAAATGATATCCATGTTACCTGGCGATTATATATTGTGTGTGTAGGAGGGAAAAGCAGGCAGGGTTTGACAAATGTGTCTGGCTACCTTGCAAAGCCTCCTACCACCACAAACCAGAATCAGATAAGCGGTGTAAATTGGATTGATGGGTGGAACTCGTTTTCTCTGCACACCCCACACCAAGTTTCCTCCACACTACACACACTCAACATCCCTTTACTCTACCTATATAAAGCATTTGTCCCTTTTTGCCAAACCACATGAGAGTCCTGATGAGCCCTCTTCAGTTATATTTCAGGACATCTCGTTGCTCTTTCTGTTGTTACATTTGGTCACTTTGTCCACTGACCTTTGCTGTAGTCATATTTGTGAATGCTGCTTATTTTGGTGTGAGCATCATCCAGTTGGACAAATTCACATGGATCAAGTGAGATGCAGGTTGAATTTCTTCTGCTCCACTGTTATGAATAAGTAAAAGAAATGGCTCTGGAGCAAAATTTGGTGCATTTTAAATGCTAAATGCTGTTGCTCTTGCCTTGTTGGTTAACTGCATATAGATAATATATGATTATATTTATAATTACATTTTATCCTTAATTAATTTGATTGTGCCTTTTAACTATCGTACTGTGCAATACACAGAAGGCCATGGGCATTCTTTTATACTTTATCAAGTTTGTAAAAAGCGTGATGATCAAAAATTGCTTCAGTTATGACCCAAATCCACTGAAGATGGAACAAAGCTTCCAATGAAAAGGTGATCACACAGGTTTGGGTGTACTCAAGTGGTGCTCCAGACATTTACTATTAAAATATAAGGTCATCAGAAAAAATGTTGGCCTTGTATAAAAAAAAAACTAAAAGTCCTATAGTTTATGGAAAAATTAAAGATTGCAAACTTGACCATGCAATTTGATCATTTGAATTGTATGTTTTCACAGCTATTTTAACTTAATTGTAACAAAAAATTACTTTTTGCAGTATAATGGCTAAGATAAGACACGTAATCAAGTGACTAAATGTATATTATTATATTTTAGGACACTTCGCTCTATCCTGGTTAGGGCTGGGTATCAGATAACCCAGTAACAAGTAGTATCGAAACTACTCCAGTCAAACAAAAGCTGCATTTGATCGTATTTGTACCCAGATCTAGAAAAAAAAGTCTATTTGCATGGTTTTGCCAGCAGCCAATCACCGCAATCGATCTAATGTGATGTGTGATTGTCCCACTACCGCAGCAGCTACAACCCATACATCCTGTGGTGTGGTGAAGTCATGGTGTGAGTCATCGCGGAGCATGGTGTACAAGACGGAGCTGGCAGTTCAGCGTCACCAAGCATTGGTATTTGACAAGCTGGGGAGCGAGACTGGGTTGGAACGGCAAACCTCACTCTCCTGAGGCAGTTCCAGCCATGAAAATGAAATTCCCCGAGGAGCAGGCTTCACAGGACCAGCGGGGAAATGGTAAGTGTAGCGAATTAATGAGTAACACCACCTCCTCCTCCTCTTCCAACAGAACCTCTTCACCGGGCTTTGATCGAAGCAGCTCAACTGCCAACTGCTCAAGTGGAGCAGCTCAGTCGCCAACAGTGGAGGGCTGTGTTTGGACACGGGCAGAGTGCACAAAGTCTAACAAGTGTGAGCGTGAAGGAGGGCGTTGTTGAATAAAGTGTGTGTCTTCAGTTGGTGTTGAATGAGAGAGGTTGAAAACAAAATAGAAAATGTTAAATTGAGGCCACAAGGAAGAAGAATGTGTGAAATAATAAAGAGGATTTCTCTGGTTCTGCTACATTGATTGTGATGACTGAAGGCACATTTGTGGACTACTGTTTTAATGCAAACAAAATAGTTGTTGTATCATCTTCAACAATCACATTTATATGGTGTGGTAATATTTTTTATTTTTTAAGGACTTACTCCACACACGTTTTAAACTTTCAGAAATACTGACCAAACAAAGTTCCTGAGGCGAGGGGAGCAAGGCGAGGGGAAGGGCAACATTCAGCTCTTTATACCAAATGATACGGATAAAGACTGTGGAAAAATATCTAATATTGATCAGTCCGGTTTCTCTGGACACACAATGCTATGGACGGTCGTATTGATTCAAGTTCAAATTCAACTGTTTCTGCATGCAGATCAGATGTCCTGCCCTTCCACCAGCACTAGAATTTAAATTCAGGAAACAAAGCGAGGCTGAAAGTGGTACAGCTTTAAAGGTGACGCAGCATTGTCTGAGACGACCGGATTGCATCTATTGGCTACTGTTTGAGTTGTCTGAGTTTGTCCCCAGACTCCCTTCATTGAATCTTAAAGAACAGCTGGAGGTAATAAATAAAAGGCTGAGGGAGGACAGATCAATAAAAAGAGTCTGGCGGTCCAACCAAAAATCGTATTAGGCCCTGCTCTAAATGCACACTCACAGGCAGGTGAGTGTTTGAGCAAACTCTCTCATGAATAAAATATCCAGACAGAAACAACTTTGATGGAAGGCCACTTTTAACAGTAAAAGCATCGTTTCTAGTATGCACTCCAGAGGGCTTTGACGATTTCATTGAACAGGGACAGAAAATGACAGATGGCTTAGATGTTTCATTATGAGTTTTAGAAAGAAGTTTTCTTTTCCCTTCTAGATAACGTTGACCAAACCGGTGCTTCCTTACATTCCAAAATGGATTTTTCTGCCTTCAATACAGCAGTTGTTTTGGGTTCATTTCAGAGAGCTGAGGAAATCATTTTGCAGAGCTTTGAAAGTTGCTGGAGATGATGAAAGCTTTGTCATCCTTTTGACAAGAAACAGTCAAGGAGAGGATGAAGTAACGCAACTTTCCACAAAAAAGAGAAAACGATGAATTGAGCATGAAAATCAAATCTCAACCGAGGAAATATGAGGTTAACGAAAACTTTCCCAATACAAGGTCCATCTTACATTTTCTTGTGGCCTTTCTATTGCTAAATTGTCATGGAGATGAATTATTTGTGTTCATATGACTGTAAACTGTAAACCAATTCTTCTTCAGATTGATAAAACAATCTTTAACTTGCACTATAGCTTTTCCACACAGGTCAAGAATAAATGTAATGCTCACTTCATGATCATCCTCCCTTTTGTGTCCAAGGTTACAGTTCTGAAAACTCCCTCATGGTGCATTTAAGGACACCCTGGCATCTGAACTGAAAAACATTTCAACTAAATAAACAACCAAATTCCAAATACCCAGGTTTTATTGTTTATTTAATAATCTTGTACATGACATAGCTTGTCAATGTAATACTTTTTCACCTCTAATGGTCAATTTCCTGGAATTGAATATTCCTAGAAAATGATTGAAGTCAGTGGTTGTCTGGAAGGAACAAAATCAATCTGAAAACTAATGGTATGATAGATTAAATAACTCATATTACAGAGAAGGTAGTAGAGAAGGTACAAAATACATTTTCCAAAAAATCAGGACTTTCATTTTGGGTTGACATAACATTCAAGTTCATTGTGAAATCCAGCAGGAAGCAGTAGGAAATCTAATTAAGTGTCAGTTGTATAAACATGTCTGTAGGAGGCCTACGTTTGGTTGTTCTGTGTGTCTAGCCTCTACAAAGTGTACACAAGTCACAGGACAGTGCAGAAGAGGAAGAGGTTTCTTGGAAGATAAGTATAGGAAGGGGAAGAGGTGAAATGCATTTGATGCTCCAATGAATGAAGCATGCTCTGATGCTCTGATTTCATGGATGAGATGATGGGAAGATCAGGAAAAGTTGGGCTGAAGAGTGGAAATAGGGGGGGAGGGAGCCAGAGAAATGGAGGAACAGTATGTTGTCTGTTTTAGAAAGCCAAAGTGTTTTGGTACCAGCATGTTGAAGCAGCCATACCAAGAGTTTAAGTCTAATGTTCCAGATTCCACTGTGTTTGTAATGTGGTTCTATTGGCACACTAGTATTGACATCAAAGTAAACATACAGTAGCTGGCAAAATTAATAAAAACTAATATACATTTTAAAATGCACACATTGATAAATGCAGATTACAGTGGTACAAGCAGCCTCCATGTTGTTTTTGGATTATGTTCACTTGCGTCTTTATAGAGAATTTTAACATTATAAACTAATCAAACAACGAAAAAAGCGAAAGACAATACAGACTGTATTTATTTATTTATTTGATATTTGATATTTGTGTAACCCTTTACTATGACATAATTCAATGAAAAATATATGTTGAGGGAATTATTTCGCTTTTTGCTCTGTGTTGCATTTCAGTGTTGTCTATCAGAGAGCAGCTTAAACCTGCCAAAACTAAATGCAAAGCACTGTGATTAGTTTCCACAAACACACACACGAGCATCTTCACAATAATAAAAACATACCACACTCACAACCTTTACGCGTTCCGTAGTATGTGCTCCATAAGTGCGTGTAGATTATCAAACAGATGAAAGCTTGTTTGAACAAACTGATGAATAAATGATATAGTTGATGTGTATACATAGTGGAACCATAGCCTATAATTCCAGGTTAACATTGCACATTTTTTCAAAGGACCATTGCCCTGATGGTGGTGGTAGTAGAGGAAAGGTTGGGAGATCACAAAAAAACATTAAGATGCATCCTCTGAGCACCATGAATTTCCACTACACATTTAATGTAAATGCCGACATTGGTTGTTGAAAATGTCTCGCTCTGGACCAAAGTGTTGGACAGACAGATTGATTGGGAGACTATCCTTGAGTACAAGAATTGAACATTATAAATTGCTTGTTATTTTTTCTGAGGAGGGAAAAGTGCACTGAATGAGACCTTTAATGGACCTTTGTGAAAGAGGGGATAACAACAGGGGGATAAATGTTAGAGGAGTGGGTGGCATTCAACATCCAGCTTCAGAATGGATGCTGTTAAATTGAGTCGACAAGTAGGAGGAGGAGGAGTAGAAGGGGAAGGAAGGACAGATGATGAAAACGATAAAGAAAAGGTTGTTTGGAAAAATACCTTTGTGCTGATTTGAGGGACTGAATGCACTTGTTTAGAAAGAGCAGAGGATTTATTTAATGGATGTTTGGAAGAAACAGCAGGAGGGCTGGGTTGTGGGATCAGGGTTGGTAGCTGCTTAGATGTAGTGAACGAGAGAAATAAAAGGTTGAGATGGAGTCTGATGAGACATAGATGGTGTTGTAAGAAGTACCTCAGAGTGAATTGTAAATGATGTTTAGAATAAGGCTACAGCTAATGGACAAGAAGAATAAAGACAAGTGACAGAAGAGGGCAGGAGGAGAAAGAGAGTTAAAGATAAAAAATAAAAAATCAACAGTAATGCAGTTCTGTTTTAGTTTTTGAAGCATTTTTGGAAAGTTGGGAAATTCAGTCCTATCGGGGAGTCAGGTGACGTTGGAGTAGAGAGAATCAGTTATCAGTTTGTTTCCACCATAGTGGTGATAAAACTGATTTATTTTATAACAATGATTTGTAATGGATGGAAGGTGCAGACAAAAGATGTTATCCTGCAGAAAGGGAAGGGAGCGTTTTCTCCTCCTGCAGAGGAGAAAACGCTCTAAAAGGTTGTTGAAAGCGACATGTATTTTTGTCATTTCCTTTGCAGGACTTACATAAGTAGAGACACACATGGACCTTGTGTGCCTGTATTCTCGTTACATTGTGGAGACAGTCTGTTCACATTGCAGGGACTCGGCATCTGTAAACAGTAAATTATTTTTCTATGGTTAAAGCGGTTATGCTAATGTTGTTTTCATGGCTCTGCGACAGCGACAGAGGCACATTTGGCACAAACGTCCACTTGGACTCAAGGATGAACTGATTCTATTTTTGGAGGTCAAGGTCCCTGTCACCTCATATCCCTTCCCATTCTTGTGAATGCAAAATCTCAGGAATGCTTTGAGGGAATTCCTGCAAATTTGGCAGCAATGTCCACTCACACTCAAGGATGGACTGAATAGAATGTGCTGATCAAAGGTTAAAGTCACTGTGACATCACAAAATACATTTTTGTAACACAAGAAAAAATATATTATCAAGTCAAAAAATTATGAAGTGTTTTGGACAGTCATGGATGTAAACTGCATCTTGACTGGTTGGCAGAGGCATACAACCAAGAGGACTGGATTCTAGGTTCATAATAAAATCAAAATTTTATGAATTGTCTGCTATTTTCAATGATGTGCTGAACACAATGTATCAGGAAGTTGTGTTTTCTTTTTTATTCCTTAGAAAAAACTGAAAGTTTAAAAACAGTTTTGGTGCCAGTATGCATGGTTTTTGGTCTACACACTTCATGCAGCACATACAAAATGCTGAACTTCTGTTCAGGATATTGCTATTATGCAAATTTATTTTATAGAGATGTACTGTTAGGGTAAAGGTTATAGTTAATCATCCAGGGAAGTAATGTAAGTCAATACAATTTCCTCAGTGATGACAACAAAGTGTGTGTGTGTGTGCGTGTGTGTGTGTGTGTGTGTGTGTGTGTGTGTGTGTGTGTGTGTGTGTGTGTGTCAATAGGAAAAATGAGGTAAAAATAGTTGACAGAACTGTTTCCATATTTCTTCACAGCAGGTAAGTAGACATATTCCCTACCCAAAAACATTTGTGTAATCACTCACAAAATGCAGCAAAAAGAAGGCGCTTAAGTAAGCTGGGAATATACTGTATATAATGATCAAACTGTTTCAAAAGGCTGATAAAACAAATGTCACCGTTCTTCAGAAAAACAAATTATGTATCATTTTGAATAAATGTGTTTACACTCTGACATTTAGAGATTTTCAGAGACGTCTTTAATGATAAAGCAGCTTTTGAAAATATGAGATAAATGTGACATTTGTTATTGTTTTTTTTTTTAATCGGTGTTCGATCAATTTATTCCCAGTTCTAAACATTTTATGTATTTTAATATTGTTACACAAAGACACGTTTACTTGTTAACCACACTGTCCTTAAATGCTTCTCCAACTTTTGTCACCTAAGGTCCACTTCTAATTCTTGAAACATTTGCAAAGGACCACTGTTCTAAAAGTCGGCCCGGTCCAGTGGTTTGGAATAGCTGATTTAACTTGTTGCATATCAGCATCTTTTACTTAAATTTGTATATTTTTATATATTTGTGTGGAGTAGCTAAAAAATGACCTGCCATGAATGATATGGTTTTGCCTCTTTTTTCACTTTTTCTATTTAAGTGCAAACATCTACAGTAACAAGTCCCCTTAGAACCACGAATTACAAGTGAATATCAGGTCTGCTGGTGTCATTGGGTCTCATTTTAGGACTATTAGTTTATTTGTGTGTGACTGTGACATATTTTTTTAAATGAGGCATTTGTTAGCTAAAAAGTAATAAATTAAAAAAAATAATGATTGTGATTACTAAATGTGCTTGTCAAAAACAGACTGGGTCCAACACAGTGTTCATAACGCCCATATTAATGTCATTTTTGTTGTTTTGGAAATTAAATTCCATTTTGTTAATGGGAACAGGAAAGTGCAATCTGAAGTGTTTACCCCTCTGAACATGCAGTTAGTCATCCTGCTGCCCTAACACATTCTGTGTTACCACCCTGAAACTACTGTACCTAATGGTTACACACAACCACAGTGATCATCATTGAGTGCGTGCCTTCAGCTGAGGCTCCCAGCTTACATCACAGGAGTCTTGTTTTTGTCTCCAGGCAGTAAAGTTGATCAGAAGCGTGTTACGTTCGGTCATTTTGCCGGAGGCCTGATGATTCACAGAACTGCAGCTCAGCAACCGCTTCATTGCACTCATTTATTTCTACTTTGTAATATTACAGCAACAACCTCCTGCAGCCTAACTCCTGGCGCAGTGTTGTGAAGGCATGCAGGATGAATGAAGAGTATGAAGCAAAGCTCACCTCTCACCGACAGACTCCAAAGTGTGGCTTATGAGCTGTGTGTAGCTACGCACTGGATTTTTCCTGAGGCAAAGTTTCTTTTTCTTTTTTTCCAGGGTGATGCAGCAGACTGAAATATTGGTACAGGATGCTAAAGAGATATTTCAGTTTGGACCACACTGGTGCATTGACCAGTTGCCATCATTAGAGCCTAAAACCTAAACAGAATTAAAGTCATGTTGTATATGTAGCCTCCTTCTTTCCCACGGGTCTGAAAAATGTTGCAAATTTTATAATAAAGGCTTTTTGGCCAACATAACTTTATATTTTAAGCAAGTTGTCATAGCAACCAAAGGCCGAGCCTTGCTGAAGTTTGTCTACATAAGAAACAACACACTATGAAATGCTCAACACTTTTGCAGACTTTATTGAGAGGAACACTTTATAATTTAGTCAAAATGTCCTCAGAACAAAGTAGACACCAGAAAGATTGATTCTGTTAATGCAGCCATCAATAAAGGGAATATACGTACATCTTTAGGAACTTCTAGCACACAAGCAAAGACTAGAGTTGTGGTGTGCCTGAGAGTGTCATGAGACTGGTCGAGTACTTCAAAACGTTTGTGTTGACAACAGAGGACTGGTCCTAAGTGAGCTCATTAGATTCCATCAAAGCTGTTGTGTTTTGAAAATAACTTTGTTCGAGTTTTATTTTTCAGATGTGAAATATGTCAGAACCGTCACACTGGAGGTTTCTCTGTGTTTGCACAGAAATATTTATCTGAAGTAGGAACTTTCTTCGTCCTCAGTGAAGCCTATAATGCTTCCTCCATTCTCCTCTCCCATCCTCCTCCCCCTCTTCCTCCTTCTGAGTCCCGAGGTGTGGAGCTACGAGGCTCCTGAGGATAAGCAGGATGCGTTTGCTAGAAAAGCCTGTCCTGCTTTCCTGACCTTCACCAACGCTGCCTACCTGGCTGGAGTCACAGTGGAGTTGCCCTGCCACTGCAAAGCACAACAGGTAACTGGACCAACCACAAAGTAAACACGTCTACTTAAACATGTTGATATGCTTTAATGATCAAGGGTCCTAACTTTCTGTCAGTTGATGTCACTCACACACACACTACAACTAAGGTATATATATAGGAGAAAAAAGGGCCATTGCAACCGTAAAACATTCAGCGTTTGTCAGTCTGAGGACAATAGTCAGATATTATTATATCTTATATATTATTTATGTAGAATCAGCATACAATTTTACTTAAGATTGCTACTGATTTACACACAAAAAAAAGAATACAATAATGGAGATAGGTTTGCCTTTTCAAGGGTTCATGTAGCAAATGGCACCATTGCTTTTAATTCATTGAATTGACTGAATGTTCTTTGAACGAATGAGTACTGTTTTGAAAAAAGATCCAAATAAGAATTGGTTTGGTGAACTGCAGGTCTAAAGATGTGTCATACAATCCTCCTTTTTGCATAAATTTAGTCCAGCATTTCATGACAATACTACATATTATGGCTTATTACAAAAGACATAAAGGGAGGATGAGATCCTCAGAAGATATGGCATGGTTAGGTGAGTTGTACCAATCAGAAGCACGTATTTGATCGATGTAATAAGCATAACATAACAGTGCAGGAAAACCCGTCCTATCCTCTTTTCTTTGTACAATACAGGCTGTGCTAATCAAAGCTGCTCTGCTGCTGCAATTCACAGCCTCTCGTCAGCTTTACAGACGAGTAGGATATGTTTAAGACGGACAAATATGCAGAGGAACATATCAAGCAGTTAAATGGAGCTGGGCAAAACAGAAGAGGAATAAAAAAGAGGATGAGAGAATGTCTTTATTCACAGCATCTGCTGAAGTAATTTGAGTTTCTGGTATTGATCAACTGACCGACATTATTGACCGTCAGAAGATATATTTTAGTTATTATTAAGTTCTCTGTGTGTTTCAGATCAAATCCGTTGTGTGGTTCTTTAGGAAACATCACGGCGGCTCCAAGGAGACTAGAGCCCTGACAGATCACCATGGCAACAGGCTGCTGGACCCTAATCTCGTCCCTCACGGTGGCGAGCTGCGGAGTCGATTCTCCATCCGTCTCTTCAGCCTGCTGATCTTCAGAGTGGAGCCCGACGACTCCGGCATCTATATCTGCGGTTCCTCTCACAAAGACTTCTTCTATGGTTACGACCTGGACATCCAGGAGGCCCGAACGCTCAGCTTCCTCCCCAGGTGACAATACAGACGCATAGTCAATGACTGTGACTTTATTGGACATAGGATATCAAAGCTGTCAAATTGTTGGCATTGATGATGATGAATGTGTTGATTTACTGAAAAGTACAATTGTCTCACATGGTGTCCAGTGGACAAGAATCAACACCCAATGTCAATTCTGGTTGCACATCCCTAGTGTGTTTCTGCAAACCTTATGGATACATCCCATCACCGGAGACAATATTTGATTCCGTTCACTGTTAACTGCTTCAGATTTTACCTCCCACATGATCACGCCGATGGGTGAAAGACAGAGACAACAAGAGGTTTATGAACAACCAATGATCACAAATTGGACAGTGTTATAGTGTGTCCTATTTTTATCTTGGTGAATGACAAACCCATGATGAACCACTGATTTAAGTGACTCTAATTCAAATTTGACACAACTAGGACCCCTTCTGAAGGAATGAGCAAGAGAAGGAAAGAAACAAAAGGACTCGGCTCTACTGAGCCGCTGTACCGAGTCTTCACCAGCTTCAGGCCCTGGTCGGTCTGTGATCGCTGTGGAGTACCTGGAGAGCAGGTTCGTGCGGGACTCTGCTATGTCCACTCCCAGTACCTGCATTTACGCTACAGACGGGCCAATCAGACAGTCACTTCATGTGGCTCAGGAGCAGTGCCCAGGGCGTTTGGACAACTGAAGCAAAGGGGCGTCAGAGCCAAGCTGCAGGTCAAAAGCTGTCAAGTAACTTGTCAAGCTCAAGCTCCGCCATCCTCCAAAATCATTGCTCTGATGGCATTTCTTGGATACAAGTAAGCAAGTAGATAACTATATAGAGGTTCACATAAAAGACAGGATGTGGAGGCTAGCTGGGTGATTGAGCAGCTAATTGTAAAGTGCTTTAGATAAAAGCATTATATAAATGCAGCCATATTATTTAGGAAAATGGCTGCAATCTAAGAGTACTGGGATTTTCAAAGTTCCAGTGTCAATGCTGTTATTATTTAATCAGTCCAGATTTAAGCCTAAAAGTGTCAAGCTGCAAAATTCATTGGAGAACTGGAGAAAAGCCACTGGGGTTCACCAAAAATGACCCACAGTAAAGTCCATCCATCCATCCATTTTCATTTAACTTGTCATGTCATTAGTAGTAGTTTGCATAGAACTTTTTACCTGATAAAAGGACAGTTGGGCACCAACATCAGCAGGAATTATGCTCTGGGGACCATGAATCTGTCCAGATATTTTCTCGTAGACCCAAGTTTGTTGGAGTGACACATTTTACCACTGGCAATGTCAAAGTTGATTACTGCTCATAGGTCCAGAATGTGATTCATGATATATCCACCACCCAATGCCTGTTGAGACCATACCATCAATATTTGCTTAAAAAATAATGATCTCTTATCAATAAATAGAGATTTTCCTGTTGAACTCACTCTGTGTAATTACAGTTTACAGTAGCACAAAAACCTCTCTCAAATACAAATTATCTCTGTTTCTGTGTTGGAGTTCTGCGTCATTGCCAGTGTTCTACCTGAGCCACGCTGCGGACCGTATCCTGACCCTGGGCTGTCCCGGGGCACGTGTTAACATGGCCGTGGCCTGGGACAGAGGCGTTGAACCCATCTATCGATCTGAACGCTTGACAGGTCGTAACCTCAGCACCACGTCCCCCAGGCTGCTGATAGACACCGGACACCACCTGGTGTTTCAACCTGCAAAAACTCAGGACTCTGGTACAAACTACTGATTAGTGTGATGAATTACACCTGTGTCACTCAGTCAGGACAAGTTTTGTGATAAACGCACATGCTGTTACACTTATATTCTATTATGCTGCTGTCCAAGTGGTGTTTTGTTTACTTTCCTCACAAGCTACTTTGCATGATACATTTTGATGCAGTCAAACTATACCCCTTTGGCACAAAATGGCACCCTCTTCTCCCAGTGTTTGTTCTTGGTTTTAAAGTTATATTCCCTACCTGCCCACAAGTAGTCACTATTGAGTTTCCCTTCTCAGTCACTTGGCTGCACAGCTGTCTCTCATCACATGCTAGTTCCAGTGTTTATAAAGCAATCCCTTTGCACTCAAACTACGTTAATTAATCTCATTTCAAAATGATGTGACAAGTAATAGGCAGTTTTTTTATTTCATTTAACTAAGATACCTCTTTCTGTTAATTAGGTGTCTACTACTGCTGGCTGCAGGGTCACCAGGCTGCTGAGATACGTCTGCTGGTCTACGCCCATTTGGGGCGGGGACAGTCGGTGACATCACATCCTGACTTCTGGAAAGCTCTCAAGACTGTGTTGAGATCATATCTTGTCATGACAGCTGTATTTTGCCTGCTGGTGTTCGGCAGAGCTGGAGTCAGACACCTCAGAGACACCAGAGAAACACACGAGGATTAAACTCATTTAAATAGTATTACTTAAATGAATGCTTTAAACTCGTCTTTATCAATTTTCAAATTAGGTGAAAGTTGGAAGGTTTTACACTTTGGGGGAATGTCATTAAATTCACAAATTTTAACTGAAAGCATATAGATAATCCTTTAAGTACCTTTAATAAGGCAGGTTTACTGTATAGTCAATAATATACAGGTGAAGGATATGATCCGCTCCTCTATCACCTGCAATCTGTTGAACAGCCTGCAAACTAAAACACTAGTGATAACAAAAGCAGCCAAAATGTTACAAACTAAAGTAATTTCCAAGTATCCTTCATTATCCCACAATGTCACACCTTAATGCACCTTAATGTTTTAACTTCATTATTTCATATATTTCACTTTCATATACACTTATTGTTGAGGTTGCAATTCTTGATTACGGAAGAATAGAATAGATCAATGCAGCTCGACAAAAAGCAGACTCAACTTGTTTGTAATGACGGTCTGGAGTTGTGTAGTACCTGCAGGTGTTGAAATCTCCCTTGAATAACTTGGCGCTGCATGAAGGCAGACGAGAGATGAACAGAATCAGAGACAAGATATCTGGGTTCCTGCTGTTAGACAGAGGGGCCGTCATATGTGTCCACCTTAAGACTTCTCTCCACCCTGAGAGCCGGAGGGATGAATACAGAGACACTTGTTCCTCCACAGCTGTGGCCTCCACTACACTCCCTCTCAGTCCACTTTCTTTCATCCCACCACCCCCTCTCTCTGAATCGAGTAACTAAATCGATTATTAACATACGATTTTTTTTTTTTTGCCTAAAACCTGTTGTTGATTGATTCAGGTCCAAATCTCAACATTTTAGTGCAAAGTATTTGAATACATATGTGTTATGAATATGCATAGCAACTGCCCTCTGCTGGGTGAAATCTGACTATTGCAATTAAACTTTGCTATTGGCTGATCTGGAGGCAGGTGAATTATATGAAGGAAGCCTTTGTCTCCAATCAACACCCCCTCCTATAAACCAACGTCACCTGACATTACAGTCTGTGGAGAGAAGAGTAGTTGTTACCCTTTCAATTAGCCTGTGAATTGCTTATACTAATGGCTAGCAACCATGTAGCTAGCGTTAATGCTAATCGCAAGCTCACACATCCCAGCCTGGCACAAATTCACTCAAATTCACACATGTTTATAATATTTTACTGTATTTTGTCACTTTAATTCCTTTACAGCACTCTCACCCATAATTCTAGTAATTGTCAGAATGCCAGCATGAGCTAATTAAATGGGTAACAATGATTCACAAGAAGAGAAATATCAAGTCAAGAGTCTTTTACACAAAATACAACTATTAACCCATTTGTGGCCATAGCTAATCATAAAATGTGAATGAAGTATAGCCATGTCTTCAGTCAATCAGCTATAAAGGACCACTATCTTATGAATGATGGTTGTCTTGGTCCAGACCTTTTAATCCAACTACTCCACCTCAAGCCGTTGTCGGAAACAAGGAGTAATAATAACAACAACGAAGACCGCGACAGACAATATTGGCCCTGCTATCGAGGCTGTTATCGAGCTGTGTTACGCGCAAGCTAACATCACACAAAGGACACAGCTACAAAGAAACTGCCTTATATCCTTCATAATGCCTGGTTATATAACATGTTACATCTGTCCTTGTCCCCTCCACATGCTTTAGTCCTATCGACTGCAGCATCAACCGGGAAAGTTGTCAGAGGAGCCAGTTTGCAATTATAATGGAAACAATAAAAGTATGGCATTCATGCTCCAAAACAATCCAACAGGATGTGTGCTTGCATGCGTGTGATTGGGCAGTTGACGTTGTGTTGCAGCAGAAGTTAAGCCATGTTCAACTTCTTTTAGAGGAGCGGACAGCATATATTGAAATGAAGGAGAAGGTTGTGTTTTTCACACACAGGTAATTTGAAAAAGTTGAAAATAGTGGTTTGACAATAAAATTCCAATTCAACCATATCCACCTATTTACTTTTATTTATTTATTCAGAGCTGTCATATCACTTGGTAAACAATATTTTTTTCAGTTAACTTACTCGTATGAAAAAATACTTTGAGAGCATAGTAGTAATTCAAACTACTTTTACTTCTTCAACTTCTTCTTCTACGGATTAAAAATCACGGATCGCTGTTGCTCATGGCAACCTACTTCACCTACTTCTTGAGCTTTTTTCACATGTCCATCACATTTGGTCTCCAAATTACATAGTGCTACTGACGTGGCAGATATTTTTGCAGTTATTAGTCAGAAGGTGAGCTTTACCGTCATTATTGACACGACGGTGATGCTGTAAGGACCGGGGCACTTAAGCAAAGCTCGCCCTCTGGAATATTATCGCTTGATCCCGTCTGAGCTATAGGGATGCCTTGGTATCTCTCAGAAGGAGCTGGAAGAAGCAGGGAGGGTGAAAGGTTTCTCTACGATACTTTGCTAAGCCTACTGCCACCACAACCAGCAGTAGAATAAGAAGTAGAACGGAACCTGGACATTTGAATCATCTTAATGTTTTTCGAAACAGCTGTGCTGTCAAATAGCGACAGAACACTGACTATAAAAAACTTTACTGTACTTCCAACATCATTTAAATCACCAACAAAGTGACAAGAAAGCTAACATTAATTGCTTATGTGCAGAGATGGAAACAAAAAATGCTGTAAATGGGGGATGCTGCACTCTGGATGCAGAGACATTTAGCACAGAATAGGTTGTTATACTGTATATAAGCACATTATTTATTGCTCACAACATTGCACATACTGTGTCTTTTCTCGTCACGTGTCCTTGAGCAAAGAATAGAAAGCAACCAAACTCTAATCTAATCCTGCGCAGAGAAATATAACTGCTGATTTGTGTTGGAGGTGAGTGAGACACCGTCCTCTCCCTGAGCAGCACCACACTGCTTTATTTGCTCCTGTAAGGTAACTTTACTTCATCTTGAGCCGATTGTAGCTGGCAGACGAAGGATGGAAAAAAAGCGAAGGAGACGAATTTGGACCACGCATCACAGCCATTAATCAACTTGTTAGTGCATCCAGGCCAGCAATGTAGGATGCGGATGTCTGCTGGATGATGAATGAACAGAGACAAGTGCCTTAACCTTGTTTTGCCTCAGGAATACAGACAGAATGTTTAAAGCTCTCTGCAGCAATGGTACCTGCCCGCTGCTTTGCTGGTCCACCAGATCAATGAGAAATAATTCCAGTTATTTCTCATTTGCTGCCACCTTGTTGTTTGAAGTAATTGCCAAAAAAGTGAACACACTCATTGCAGCACTCTGTAATAATAATAATGCCCATCTGAGCCAATAAGGCGGTAGAATAGGGTCCTACCACCTCAAATCTATGCTCCCAATGACAACTGAAAACTGCCACCCGCTGATGGGAATGATGGTGGTGATGAACATTTGAAGCAGGTGTTTTCAGTGCCTTCCAAAATGACCAATATGGCCCTCAAAACTTCTTGGGTAATGTAAAGGAAAGATTGTGGTAAAGTTTTAAAGAAGCTTTTGTTGATAGGGGACGGGATGTGAAAAGTGATCTCTCATGTTGTTCATCCAGTCGCTTACCCTTACCTCTACCCGAGTATTGTAGCGTAAATAGAAAAGAGTCGTATTAGATGCATCAGCATGGACCATTCAGCCCAGATCCCCATGAGGATGTTTTTGCCCAGGTTTATGGAGGTGCTTTATTGCTGTAGAACAATTCTTTGCCACATCAATCTCATGCTCTTGTTATTTGTTTTTTTTAATGGAAGGCTGTACATCTTGCCAGCTGTTGTACATAAAGACCAGGTTTCATTAGATGGGAGACATTGAGGAAAAAAGGAATGAAATAAATTGCTATAACATTTTAAACTGAAACGACATGAAGAAGAATTCCAAGTCGATGTGCGGATCCTTCGTCAAGAAGATTTCCACAGCTTGTTAGGTGGAAACATGCTCCTAAACAGAGCAGAACATTCTGTATCTTCACAGTCACACAGAATGTGACACAGAGTGCAATGCTGATAGTTTTCCCTTGGTGCATTGTACACTATTTTCCACTTTTGCTGTTGCGACAGTATTGCATATGCACCTGTCCTTTGAGGACTTGAGGCATTAGGTGATAATACATATGACAAACTATGCTACAGAATTTTCTCTCATACCCCATACGTAGCCATTTAATTAAGATGCTAAACGCAAAATTCAGAGCATTTCTAGTGCCTCCACATGGCTGTTAACATGGCGACGGCTGAGCTGGCAGCTTACAGCTAACTGTGCTAAGAACAGTGCTGACAGAGCTAAGAGTGTCACTGAGGGAGAAACGAAGGGCAGGGGCTATGCTTGTGAGACGATGCCGTGGGATAGCGTTATCAACTGTAACCACTGTATGAGCATAGAGCAGAGCCCACTCAAATGCACTAAAATGCACTAAAATGCACTAAAAAGGCACATGTAAACAAAGCACAGAGAACCTCAGAGCACAACACGCCCAGAGGGAGAGTGACTTCATTGTCTGATCAGGTAGACATTATGCTGTAAATATCATACAGAGAACCTTTAAAGATTATTTTGGTTTCCCTTGTCTTGCTTTTTAAATGTCTTTTTGTCAGACTTCTACTCCTTGGAGATAATATTTAGTTTTCTAAATCAGGAGCAACTTCACCTGCAGTGTCATCAAATTCCAAATAAGAAGTGTTGCAAAACAAAGTCTAACTGATGTAATTGGCTGCAAATGGGACTCGTGTGGCAAACAGCAGTGGTCAATTAGCACCAGTCACTTAGGTAAACATATGGTTAGTTCTTCTTCTCTTACTGACGCCTTGGCAAGATAACAGTCTTCATCTTTCGGCCTGTTTCTCCTAATGAGGTGACAAGTAAGTGAGGCCAACAGCTACCCTCAGACCACAAAGACACACACGACAAATATCACATGCAAGTGATTTGCTGCATTCAAATGCCATTCTATCTGGTGTGTGTGTGTGTGTGTGTGTGTGTGTGGAATCTGGGGATATGATGCAATAGATTCATGTTGCTTATGTAATTGTTACTGAAATGTTGTTTCCCATTATTCATATTTTAGTGTAACAGGTATGGTAAGGACCCAGAAGCAGTACGACGGACACACGGAATAGTTGGAACGAAACTTTATTCGAGGCTGAACACACAACAGGCAAACAGTTTTGGATCCGGACACGTGTAGAAATCCACTCGGTGGAACGCCAAGCCATGAGGGGAGAAGGCAGACTGAGGAAGCAGAGACAGCATCTCGTTGTCGGGGACAGAAGGCTGGGTCGTTTACCGGGGCAGAGAAGTCCAAACCGGCAGGGTCGGCGGGTAAATGCGGCAAAGTCTGGCATAATGCGAATCACGACCTGGCAGTGAGTGTGTGTGAGAGACTGGGGTCTAAATAGTAGGTGCCGCAGCGTGAGCAGGTGAGAGTGATTGAGCTGATGAGGTGGGTGTGACTAACAGGGGCCCTGAATGAGCTGATTAGGTGAGTGAGAGATAGAGTGACAGGAGAGAAGGAGTAGAGCTGTGACAAGTTATTATGATTATTTTGTATAAAAGCTTGAGTAGGCAATCTTATTCAAAAACATTTTTTTTTTTACATTTCTTGAATTTCTCATTACATTGTGACAGCAATCGAGAAATCAAATGCTTCAACAAAAAAAAAAAAATCAAATCTGGCATCTGTGACAGTCACTGTAATAAGGCTACCTGCCTCTGCCTGCATGTGCATTCACTGTGAGTCTTCCATAAGCTGTTAGCTTCACAGATGTTAATATGGTGAAAACCTTTGTAGATAGTGCTGCTAGCTAAAGAGTTGGCAACACTGGGATGGGTTTTTCATTTGGGTATTTTTTCTAGAATCCAGCGTACTCCTGCTAGTTTCTCCAGATTACAAACCCTAGCTTTAACACGGAGCAACATTATCCAATTATTCAGCCGTTAGCTGAAAAACAACCTTTCCACCAAATGTTCTGTTCTGGACACTGTGTTCCATGCAATCTTCACAACATCGTAATACGTCTCTAAATAACACAGTTGATCAGTGTTGTAGCAACATGGCTGGTGTTGCAGATGCATTAAGTCTTCACTAGTGCTCCCATGTGAATGTCAAATAATTGTTTTCTGTTGACCGACCATCATCGAACACAAGGGAAAGAAGAGCGGATTTAATTGGCACCATTATACATCCCTGATCCTCTGCCGTGAAACATGGCTATCAGTTTCTGTTGAGAAAATAACACGGCGTTTCTTTGCGACAACAGAGAGGGACAGGGTGGGAAGGTGAAGCCTCGCAGCCCAGAGAGGTAATTGCTGCCTGACTTCATACCCAGAGTAGCAGATCTGAGATCTTAACAACAAATTGGATATTAGGCACACCTCACAAGGGAAGAGTGAGCATATTGGGATAGGTATCCAATATAGAAAAACAATACAAGTGGGTAATAAGAAGCATTTTACTGCAAAGAGCATTAAATTACTGCTTGGGGTTGGAGGGGTTGAATGACCTATTAAATTCAGATTCATGGTTTCAAAACAGATTATTTTTAAACCAGTTTTTTTCTGTATCCTTTGCAGCCCAGAACCCATGAGGCAACAGTCAGTGTTTGTGCACTGACTGGTGCATTATGTTTTTGTCCGGTAAAGTCCGAGAAAATCATGTGACACAGCTCAGTGTCTCTACCAATTCATACTGTTATGATCTTGGTTTTGGTTAAGTTTGTTTCCTGTTTTATTTTGAAGATCCCTGCCTCTCATGTCCCGTGTTTGTTTAACTTCCTGTCTTTGTGGTCTTCCCTTCTTTTTTTCTGTGCAGCGCCTCTGTTTGTCATGTCTTGTCCTGTTTCCTAGTTAAGTTTCTTTATTTTTGTCATTTCAGTATTTCCTGTTGTATTTAGTTGTACTCCCGTCTCCTTTCATTGCAGATTCATTGCACTTCACCTCACTTCCTGCCTTTGTGTGTTTTCCTGTAATGCCCTGCCCCTGATTGAATCCACCTGTGTCTAATCGCCTTCACCTCCCCAGTGTACTTAAACCCTGTTCCCCCTCCTCTGTGTCTTACATTCCAGCGATTTTTCTAGCGGTCTTGTTCCTAATTTTGATATCTCAGCCTGTTTTTTTCTTGACCATGTTTTTAGCCTCATGCCTGCCTGATTTGTTTGCCTGTACTGCCTACCTGTGAACCAAACCGGATTCTTTAAGTAAAGCCTGTTTTTCTACACCTATATTGCTGTTTAGGTATTGCAATTAACGCCTGTTTATCCTGTGTTTCCACGAGACGCAACACATACTGTATATTGGGCAATTCCGAATCTTACCATTTACTGCCAATGTTCAATACCGGTGCAGGAGGTACACTTAGTGAGGCTGAAAGTAAGGCTGCGGAGGTCGATGGGTTTGTATCTTTTGTTTCCTAAACCTAAACACACCTCAGACTTACAATTTAAACTCTGGTCTACTCTACAGTGTAAACCTCCTACACACTTTACAGCCAACAACAACCCTGACCTGCCAAAAACTTCCGTGTGATACAAAAATGAATCACGTTATTCACTTGAAAAAAAACATTCACTGTGAACATAATGACAGTGATAATGGATATGAACATGTATTTACAGTGTAAACTGCCAGTGATATCATGACTGTCTGGGTCAAATTGATCTCAATAAGCGGATGATTATTATAACCGGTTTTTTTTTCATCCAGATAACCAACTATTGGACATTTATATATTTATTAGATGAATACAAGGTTATGACGGCTTTGCTATTTACTGGCTCTGTGCCAGTTGTTCTTTTAGCTGAGGGTGCGGCTTTGTCGTTTTCATGGCCGGCTGTATATCATTGCAGTGAGGGAGGTGCATGCAAATGAATGGCGCCCCATTATTAGGGCTCCTTGATCGCAAACATGGAGGGGACATGGACCAAAACGATGGGTGCCGTTCGCTTGCAGTTGAAGGCTGGATTCCATATGTGGCCAAAAAAGACAAGCAATTGGGTAACTATGCCTAAGACAGTATGACATAATCATAATCACAGTGTTTGTATAGAAATGATTCTGCCCCAAGCTTTATGATCCATATAAATGGTTGATCGCTGTAACCTTGATCACTATAAAGGGTTTCCACTGTATTTTAATGTAATTTCTTGGAGACCAAAACTATTGGCACATTCGTGAGCACCTTCTCATGTTATAAACTAAAATGTCAACAAAAAGTCCAAGTGAAATGTGTTGTTTTAAACTGACCTGCTTGTATTGATTGCGATTTAGTAAAAATCTAAAATGAGGACCTTTATGTCCTGTCTATGATACCTGATACCCTATTCATACATGCATGATTAGATGCTGAAATTAAAAATCTGTCTTCCAACAGGCCAGTGTCAAATAAATCCTCCGCAGAGACAATAAATGTCATGGACTTTCTTATTGCCCTGGATTAATAACCAATCCTCCTTTTAAGCTTATCTGAAGGAGCTTTTCTTTTAAAATCTCAGCAGTGGCTACGCTCTTGCTGTTTCATCACTCCCAATATGATTGTCAACACCTTTAATTTCCTGTCTGTCATTCCCTCTCTCCCCTCAGTTAACCTTGGCACCATCTCCTATTCATTGGCAGTTTCTGTCTTCCTTTCCTTTAGTTTATTGAACAATCATCTTGTCAATATTTTCTCTCCTTTCCTGTTATCCAAGACAGTTTTATTTGTTTTATTTGCTGTTGTCTATTCTACTTATTTTTGCCTTCTTTTGTCCTTTCAACACGGTGATGCTGCAGAGTAACCGGATTTGTCCAATAAATTCCAGTGACAAAATCAACATTACCAGTCAAAATATATAATGTTTAAGCAACTTAAGATAATGTGAAATAACAATATTTCTCGATAATGAAGATGTTTAAATTTGAACTTTTCAATCAACAACTTGCTGTGGAATTCCTTACAGAGATAAAGTGGGTTTCTCTCATTCTTTTTAGGAAGTGAGATAATTAATTTCTGTCGACGGAGTTTCTTTCCTATGATTTATTCTATTTCAATATTGTTCTCTGTAATTTCTTTTCTTTCTCAGTCTTCTCCCTGCTGAGCTGTAGCACTATAAAAAAACGAAGGGAAGCACAGCTCAGCAGCAGTATAAAAAGGAGAGAAATTACGGGAGGAGGGAAATGCTTTGTTGTCTCCCTCACACATGATTACATCTGTTATATGGGCTTGAATATAGCATTGGTCCCATTTAAAAATAAAACGTGTTTCCTTGTTTTTTGTTCTTTATTATATGCTTTTTCTGACATTCTTTGTCCACTGTTTTCTTTTTGATATCTTCTGTAAAACTTGGAGACATTTTAAAAGGACATAAATCTGTTCATCCTGTTCTCTTGTAGTATTGTGTCTTGACATCGCAGTTATTTTTCTTTCATTTCTTTGCTGTGTCACTTTATTCTGTCTGCAGTTGTCTCAGTTCTTTCTCTGCCTCTCCATTTCCTACCATCCTCAGTTTTTCTCTGTCATTTCTTTCTCAACCCCTCTCTTTTCCCCCCCACTCCGTCTGCCTGCAGACATTTGCAGCTCAGTCACGCTTCTTACCTAAACGTGATTCGAAGTCCAGTTTAATAAAAATTATCCATTAAACATGTCTCTCCTGTATGGCCCTCCCTCTTTTATCCACGACGTGGGCGTCGTTTCTGATATTTAAGTGTTTCCTCTGGGCATTTATTTCCTTTCTCCTTCCTGACAATTTGCATCTAAATTAAACATCCTGATAGAACACAAGGCAGTCATTCATTATGCTGCTGTTATTTGAGGGGATTAATAAACAGGCAGAACAGAAGGGGGCCAATCGTGTGACAAATCTGATTTTGATTGTCCTGGGTGCTTTCAGAGTAATTTGAATTGTTTATTTCCTTTAAGACATAAATAGCTTTTGCTCCTGCTCTACATTAATGGTGCGCCGCTTGGCAGATGTTTACCCACAAAGTGATAAAGCAGGTATCCTTTTGCTGTTAGCTGAGGGATAATTCAAAAAATCTGGCCTTATCTTTCCTTCAAACCCAGTGAGGCTATCACATTATCTAGGAGGCTCCTAGACTGTGTCAATGCTATTAGAGACTGGACGGTAGAAAACTGCTTACAACTCAATGGAAATAAGATGATCCAACAGAGTATTGGTCCACTCTCCTCTGCTGCCCAGTACATCTGCGTAATCAGAGTAATATTTGATCAATCCATGTCGTTTTACCCCCATGTTAAGCAGCTGTCTAAATCTCGTTTCTTCCACCTAAGAAATATCAGCAGACTGAGATCTGTATTATCGACAGCTGATTTAGAGATGATGATCTTCTCGCATTGATTATTGTAATGCATTTTTCTTAACCTTTTGCAGGTAATCCAGAATGCTGCCGCCAGATTACTCACTATAGGACAAATAGACGGTCTCACATCACCCCCACACTCTGATCTCTTCACTGGCTCCCTGTAGCATATAGGATCCACCTTAACATTCTTACTCTCACTTACAGAGCACTACACGGTCAGACTCCTGCATATGTGGCTCAACTACTTCTCACTTATTCACCCGCCCGCGCTCTCAGGTCAAACGTGTTAAATTATCTGTCGGTCCCACGCACTCGCCTTAAGACCTGTGGTGAGCGAGCTTTTGAGGCAGTAGCACCAAGGTTGTGAATGCATGTAGGACATACCTGTTTAGACTGGCGTTTGGGTAAAATTGCTAGGCCTGCTTTTAATCTGTTTTAATTGTGTATTCTTTGTTTATTGTGCCTTCATAAATAGGTTTCATGTTTTACAATCTGTTCTTGTAAATTATTGGCCCTTGTATGGTCACATTGTGTTATTTTTGTTTGAAATACCGCTCCTGTTAAGCACTTTGTGACTTTTGTCTGTGAAAAGCACTTCAGCAATACATCTTACCTACTTACTTACTTAACATTTGCTGTGAGCTTTTAACCCGAACCTTTCCTCTATTCATACTTAGTAACAGAATTGATGCCGTCCTTGACGCGTCCAAAACCAATGCTAGAGGGTTACCTAGAGCATCATAGTACATAGTAAGTGTAGGACCACTGACCAAGCGTCAGTATTTGACTAGTTGGGAGTGAGAATGCATTGGCATAGCGCACACAGCAACATTCATGATAGATTCTAACTGGTTCAGTGAGTGAGAAGTGTGCGTGTGTCTGTGAGTGGGCGTGTGGGCGTGCTTTCAAATGTTTTCTCTTCAATGTTGGGAAGTAAATAATGCAATTTAACTGTGTATCGATTTGTGAAATCGACTGAAGCATTGTAAAACAATGGCGAGCCTGTTCAACACACCCACACACATACACATCTGTATTCCCCAAGCCAATTATCCCGTGTAGTTCCTGTTCTCTTACGCACACAAATAAAACCATGCCTATTTATCTTTTATTGGCTGACAGCACTGATGGGTGCAGCCCCTGTTGGCTGCAGGGCCTCCATGTGATGGTTTAAGAACAGCGAAATCTCCGCTGAATTTAGGGAGTAATTGGGACATTGTTTATTACAAACAGTAGCATTCATTCTGGATCTGAAATTATCCTACACTCATGAAATATGATTTATTTGCATTTTGTACCACTCACATTGCCCCCATCGGGAGGTATTCTGGGTATGTCCAAGAGAGAGGATATCCCAGGGCAGCCCTAGAACAAGATAGAGGGATTAAATATCGCATCTGGCCTTGCAATACCTCGGCATCCCCCAGAGAGAGCTAGTGGATGTGGCTGGAGAGAAGGATGTCTGGGGGTCCTTGCTTAGTCTGCTGCTACCAAAGCACAAACCAAGATAAGCGGCTGAAAATGAATGGACAGATGGATTGGCAGAGTGCCTGAGTACATTCATGCTTCCCAGAGGATGTACCAGTTCCATATTGGGAGATGAGCTTCCACCTAGCTTAAACATATCCCTTTGACTGAATGGCTATTGTATTTGTTGCAGTCATGAATTCTGCCTTGTTGTAATAATCCATCTGTCTGATTAACTTTGATTACAATTACTCTAAGTTAATCTTCGTTTTGTGTTGATTTTGGCAGAACCTGTGGACAGAAGTGGTAGTGTTTCCAAGTGCACTACGTCCTCATACCTTTATGATGTGTAGCTGCCAGAATTCCCTTTGAAAACGTCTCATTTCACTGCAGTAGGGTCTGACAGTCTGCCCCGCAGCATCCTGGTTTTGGTTCTCCCTTCCCTCCAGCGGGCCCAGCAATACGGCCTTGGCCACCAGCAGCGGGGTGTCAATGTTGGCTACTGAGAAGCAGGCGGTGAGCTCCACGTCATGCAGCCGCATACAGACACTGCTGTCTCTCTACAGTTTCTCTCCGGCCGCCGGCACACAGTGGAGCCACAGACGGATCACCATGTCCAGGGGCCCTGGAAAACAAACACCCCACAGACCCCTACCTACACACGCAAATAGTACATGAGCACTGGACAATAGCACAAGGCAACCCACCACACAGTTACATGTATCTTACTTTAAAGTGTATTTGTTATTGTGACATGTTAAATTACTGCCATTTGTGGCCTTTGTGGTAGTTTCATACATGCCATGTGCACAAATTAAGATGTGACACATCTTAATTTAAATAAAACCACTAACAATAAAACGTGAACGAATGAACATCAAATGAAGTACAGAGCCACAGCTACGTACGATCACTCTAGTCAAGTCATCACTACGACATAACATGATTTAATTGGCTGATTTACAAGAACAATTTTGTAATCATACTGTATTTTCAAAACAAAAATACTTTGTACAAAAAAAGATAATAAAGAAGCTTAAGGCCAAAGACCCCGCATTGGCTCAGGTTCCTGGGAACTCGCCCACTTTTCCCAGTGATCCATCTATGAGTGGAGCTTCCCGCTGAAGTTCTTGTTTTGAGGCCAAGACCCAATTAATTGTGTTATGTTGGAGGTATGAACCCACTCAATTGCTCTCATGCCATGTTTCTCTCTGTCCGGTGCATCCCTGTCTCTGACTTTCTGTCTGTCTTTCCATGTATGTCTCTTTGCCCTTATCTTCCTCTGTCAGTCATGGTGCTGTGTGGCGCCCTGTTTAGTATTCCCCTCAGTCATGTCTGTCGGCTTACACTCAATCACACACGCACGCACACACCCACCCACCCACCACACGCACACACACACACACACACACACACACACACAGGCTGGTAATGACTTATGTTTTCCCACACAGGCTACAAATTAGACGAACAAATAGATACAGACATGCAGTCGCATACCCACACACACAGCTGACAGTCTGACCTTGGCACCATGGTTTAATGTGCAAGAGGACACATGTTCATGCCAGACCAATGTCACAGTCACTTTATATTAAGAGGAAGGTTTTTGCCGTCATAACGCAAGAGCATCTGGGTCATTTGCACCAAGGACATTCAGATTCCACATCAGACTGTCCCTTCCAAAGGATGTGGCCTTCTGAATGATGATTTGGTGATGGCCAGCCTCTATTCACTCTACCTTGTTACTTTAAATGTTGCACACCTGGATTAAATAATTACTTTCCGTATACCAGGGGTTTCACAGAAATGTTGACTAGTCTAATATCAAAACCACTAGACGACACTGTGCATCATTGTAAAATAATATTTTGGCGACACGGCACTGCATGTCCAAATGAGCTCTTGGGAGCATGCTGCAGGTTAAGTAATCTGCTGCCTGAATTTTCCTTAATATAAATAAATACATTTTTCCGCATAAAATTCATCAGAATGCAGGAAATTTAAGTTTTGTTCTTACTGCAGTCAAACATTACCTCCTCAAGCTTACTGGGTTTAGTCCAATCAGATCGAGGCTCATTTGTAAAAAGCCTGCCTGCAGACCATGACAACCTCTTAGCTCAATGAATGTTTGCAGGGACAGTAGCTGCATGTGTCCATGACCATGCACGTAAAACATAATGTCTGCTAACTCTCCAAGGGGGTAAACTGTGCACAGTTGCTTGTTTTGAACATACTCTGCAGTTGGTATCAAGCAATTGTTACAGCTGAGCAGCTTGTTAGGCACCTCAACCACAGCACCCTTCCATGCAAGACACTCATCCTGTCTGTTAGGTAAACGATCGGTTAACAAGGGTTGGCTACCGGTCAGAAAAAGAAAAAAATCGAAAGCAGCATCCTTAAACCAGATGTTGCCAAAAAGCGGGATGTCAACAGTCAAAACTACAAAATCTTGACTGACTGAACAATTCAACTTAAGCTCTAAAGACAAAATTCTTAAATAAATGTAATTTGAATCTTTACTTTTGCCACAACAGTAACAATTTTCCAGCACAGAAGAACTGATCAGAAAAACACTAACCGTTTGCCAACCATATGCAGCTAATGAGCCTGAAGTGAAGGATGACCGTTTTGTGCCTGCTGGTTTGCTGCTCCACATAAAGACATCAAGCAGCAGATTTAACAGGGTTTCTGTTACATAAAGATATGGTATTAATGTTTATGTAGCGTAATACTGCAAAGGATTAGGGAGTCAGGGGAGGGGAGATAAAGAAGGTGGCGAGAGGAGAGGAGGGACTGGGAGGTCGAGGAGGTTAGAGTTGTAGAAGAGGAGATGACAGGGCAGAAAAGGTGTCAAGTTAAAGAAAAGAGAGGTGGTGAGTTTAATGGATTTTTGCTGAGGAGAAATAGAGGAGGAAGTGAAAGCACAGGGGTAGAAGTGAGTAAGATGACAGTATTAGGCCATGTTCAGAAAACATCAGGGCCAGCTATGTGCATACTGGGACAGGATTTTTAATAATACAGTACATCTGTCTAAGTTAGAAAGTAATCTTTATTTCTCTTTTATGGCTTGGTCTCTGCCTTCTCCTCTGTCCCACATAGATCGATAACAACATGTTGAACCAACAGAGAAGAAGAAGAGAATTGGGCTTAGGTTTAGGCAACAAAACTACTTAATTAGGGTTAGGAAAAGAGCATGGTTGACATTAACTTGGCTGACTCATTTGACGAGTCATGTAACTAAGGACTCACGTGACTAAATAAGTCAATGCTGAGTGAAAGTGTGTTTGTTTTAGGTCCATCCTCCCATCCCGCCCGCTCTACGCAGACTTTCTTGGAGTAAGCTGAAAGCCTGGTGCATCTCACACTGTTGGGATTTGGGAGTGAGAACAGATTGGCTGTACATCATTATAGCACTTCTTTCTACATTTCCTTAAAACAATGTCGTGACATGTTTAAACGAGATGCTTACCCTTGCATACATTTTATTTTTTTCCAAAACCCCAACATGCTTATTGTAATTTATTGTAAAACAACTATAACTTGAGCATGAAAGTTCATTCTTTAAGTGTTAAGGGGACTTTTGAGCTAAGATGTTACAACTCATTCTGTTGAAGAAAAATAACTATATTTATACTGAGGAATTGTAGTACAGTGAAATATACATACCTACCAAGTAGAAGTGTAGATTGATTGATTGATATGTTAATTATACACATGATAATATGATACCGTTTTGCTCTGCATCTCCCTGCACTCGGACTTTGACTTTCGTTTGCCGAAAAAGAGACAAAACAAACAGTTGACAAAGTTCAATATTTTTCTTCTTCAAATTTTCTAGATATTCTGATAGTATGGATATCGTGAATTGCATGACTGTGAATTGGAGTTGGTTGAAAGCTTGTGCGTCGCATACAGACTGTTGGGGAGTTGGGAGTGAGAGCAGGTTGGTTTGTCATGCCATATCATTATCATGTCACAAGACTGAGATGAGAGAGAGCCTCCTGCTGAGACAGACTGATCGTATTACAGGACGTTGATGGTATGAAGACAATGTCCTGACAGAACGGATCCGCCAGACTTGTGCCTTGTCACAAACCAGGCTGTCAGTTGTGACGTTCCTGTCACTCGTGTTCAGGCCAACAACACACTTCGCCCTTCTACTGGGGAGTCATGCAGATATATTTGCAGACATTTGGACGTCTTCATAACTGAGAGTTCTGCTTTCACCCAAATACAACACTCACTCATTTTATACACCTCTATTGCATCACGACGATGTCACAAATCTCAGTGTCTCCCCTGCTTTGGAGAGGCAGCAACATATTAATGTTAGCTAGCTAATGCCTGGAGCAACTGATATTTCACTCACAATGCAATACAAATGGGCAACTCAAAGCCTCAGTGAAACGGAAGTTAGAGCATCTTTAGCTTCTGTACTGTGACATGTTTCACAGAGTACGGAATAGTTGAAGGGTGTACAGTCACAAAAAGGACATGAATCAAATCCTTCTCATTTAATTGGACCATTAAAAAGTGGGCAGGCTTAGAGGTTAGCATACCGAGTGAAAAGGACTGTCAACTCCACACACAGACTATGCTCACCTGCTGTTAGAGGAGTAGTGCCTCCCTCCATGCTGCTACAGTGCTTGAGCTCCCTGCTCACCCGCTGGCAAACCTCTGCAGGCTGTCTGGTGGACGTTTGTCTGCATGTATTAACCGTGCAGTGAATAACAAACAGGGTTGAAAAGTTTCCCTTGAATGAATTAGAACTCCGTCGCATTGTTTTGGAGGTCAAACATTTTTTGCTCACTTATTTCGAAATACACATCTTTTCCATATCTCATCGTATTAGTCTTTTAGCTACTACGATCCACAAATGAAGTGTGGTTTTACATGCAAGACGTGGCTAGCTAGTCACCCAAGGTCTTTTCATTGGACTAGTTAGTGTAAATGCTTCATTTGAAACCGTAACAGAAGCTAGAGATGCTATAACTTCCGTTTCATTGGGACTACAAAAGCAGAATGAGTAAGTCTGTGTGTAGACAAACAAATTTCCCTCTCAATCACTTATGACCCACTAGAAGTGTGTGGTAGTGTCTGTATCTGCAAAGACCCTGCCCTCATTTTTGCTGTGTTCAGGCAGTTTCTTGAAAATGTTCAGGCATCAACTATGAAAAAGTAGCAGCCATTTGCCAGATCTTAAGCATGAATCCAGGAGGAAGCCACAAAAATAGCTCGTTCCAAAAAAAAAAAAAAAAAAAAAAAAAAAAAGTGACTCTTGGGGTTGGCCTTCACCCGCTGACGAGCACCCTAACCGTGGTCAGGGGGCATGCTCCTCTGGTGTCGATCAGCCGGGGTCGACCTTCAATGTTGCATTTACAAACCGCAAATGGTCTCGAAAAGAAAATTGGCTACATTAATCTAAAACAAACCTCACTCAACTTGTCAAGTAACATTATTTTGGCCACAGCCATTCACAGATATGTTACCTCACTTGAAAAGTCAGAAAAACCTTCAAGATTGCCCAAAACTACAAAGAATCATTTATTTCATTAATTGTTCCTAAATGTCATGCTAAAAAGTTGAGTTGTTCCTCATGTCCCTGGTGAGTCAAGTGCATTATCCAAATATACCACCAGGCCTACATGTACAGGGCAGGGGGGAGAGATGTAATATTCAGATGGTGAAAAGTACCAGTAGAATTACTCCACTCAGACATTTCCTGCATTGAAAATAATTTGCTTCTGTGGGGTTGTTTTAGTTGTTGCCGACCCTTAAGGTGACGCCCTGTTTAACTACTCCGGAGTAATAATTTCTGCAGCGCTTTTCGTTACATTAGCGATGTGATAATTTGGTTAAGTAGTGCTTTATTTCCCCTATGACAGAGTGGTAAAGCATAACTGTTTCTATTTATATATTTAAAAAAAAAATAAAAAAAGCGCAGTAAAAGGTTTACCTCACTAGCCAGCTTTAACACAAATCTAATACTCCTTACAACCCTCGCAGTTTGTCAATTTACATATTGGTGTTTGACAACTTCCTGTGTCTAAATGCATGTCTGTAGATGTTGGACAACTATTTAACAGACAATTTAAGAAAACAGCTTTATTAAATTTAAAAAAAATTTCCATTTAAAAATGACACTTCCTTCAAATTAGGGCAGGATTTACTTTGCTTGGATCCTTGTGCTCCTGTGAAGAGAAGTCAAGACATTTAACATGGTGACACCATAGTGCGGTAATAGAGGTTTTAAATGATTAAAAGCTCACTTTCTCTTCACAACACTGGCAAGTTTGTGAAAACTAGGAACTTTGATGTAGCGAGTAGAGGGGTGGTCAGCATGCATGCGTAAGACAGCCGGACTAGCAGGTGTGGTTTGAAGCGCTGCAGTAGGCTTGATGGTGAGACTCTGCATATCTACAGCACAGAAAGATGAGAAATGAGCCAAATCTAAAATGAGTGATAACTGTCATTTCCCGACAAGTGAACAAACTACTGTACCCGATATGGGCCGTGCAGTGTGGATGATGCCGCCGATACCAGCAGTGTCAGACTCAAACCTAAACGTTGTGAAGAGGCGATGAAGACTAGCCAGAGGATATGTGCACTGTACCATCACCCTGTAAGAGAGAGAACGATTAAATATCTTTTCTTGTGCTGTACAGCATTTCTTTACAATTTAACACTGTATTGCAACACATACCTCTCAACAGCGTCAGTGTGTACCCGACTGCTCCCGCTATAGAAAATCTCATTTTGATAAGTCACATTTCCCATGCTGAGCTAAAAAGAAAAAAGGCAAAAGACAAATTTAGATTTGTCATCGGTTTGGTCCAATAGCAACGTTTGTTTTAAGTCTGTAGCAGCAGTACCTCGATGGTGGTTCCACAGGTGTTGATTGGAAAAGAGAACAGAGCCCTGGTGCCGTTCTTCTCTTTGGCTCCACAGAATTTGTCAACCATGTTGAATCTTGGAGGAAGTCCTCCGCTTGGGATGGCCAGAGACATGTCGGCCACCACAGTCAACCTCCCTAGAGTCGAACACACTAGAGAAAGAGGTGTTCGAGAATTTTATCAGCTATACAGAGACCCCCACCTGCTCTCAAAGTAACAGGATGTACTTACAAATGAGTTCATTAGTAGAGAACGGACAACTCTTGATGGTTGAGCTCTCGACCTCTGATGTCTCATGATCCCGCATGAGGATCTTGAAGGTGCCATAGAACCCCTTCAAACTAACTCCCTATTTTAAAAAAAAAAAAAAAAAACACAATGCAGCCTAGTCATTCATCGCCATGTTCAAATCATCTTAAGGACACAAGAAGATGCGTTTAATGAGTCTCAACTCACGTTGTACTTGTAGCCGTGAGAGAATAGCGGCACCATCAGCCGCAGACTCTGGCTATCGTTGCTCATGATGTAGCCGTGTTTAGCCGCCAGCTCTGGTGTCAGCAGGTGTGGGCCGATACTGATCTCCCAGAGGGAGTCATAAGGCCGGTGGTCCCGACTGAAGCTGATGCCAGACTTAGAACAGACTGCATCAAAGGCTGGAGGAGCTGTCAAACACAAAACAATGATTACTTTTCTTCATGCACAAGTAGGATTGGCAAAGTCTAAAATAAAGGTTAGAGACTTACAGGCATCAATGAATGCCATGACTGATGTCAGGTGGTAAAAAGGCTCGTTTTCAGGCAGGATTGTCAGTGTATAGTTGATGTTCAGCTCATAGTGAAGAACTGCATCGTCAGAGAACTAGGGGGGAAAAAAAAAAAAAAAAAAAGGATGTTTTGCGCTCACATGACAGTTGCAAGACTTTAGTCACTCTTCTTTCAAAAGAACCTTTACCTGCAGCAGGACAACAGGGTCATCAAAAGGCACCTTCAGAATGTAACCAAGAGTGTTGTTGGGGTGAACAACTTTAGTGATATTGTGGCTTCTTGTGTTCATAAATTGAACTGTAAATTCATCTCCATTCAAATAAACGGCAACCAACTCCATGTCATCAGGGACGTCTCCGAGGTAGACCGTGAATGAGAGTTCGTCAGCAACCGTTTGGTTTTCAGTGAAAACGGGGTGTGGCAGCAGGGGAGTGGACAGAGTTCTTTGGAATCGTACTCTGGTTTCTACGCGATCCTCATCCGCCAGGATTTGCTCCAAGTAGAGATGAAACACATAAATCTCAAAGAGATCGCCAAGCACGAAGCTCTGAAACAGACGCAGGGAGAATACTTAGAGACCAGGTAAAACATGCCCAAAAATTATGATGCTCCTAGTTTTAAGTTAGATTGTTATATAGAGTTTAATGTTATATATGATGTCTTTGTCCACTATGACAACATCTGACCATTACAACATCTACTCCCAAGTGTGTTCTGACCTTCCGGTATCCTCCTTCAGCAGTTAAGGGGACGCTTATCTGGACTGTGGCGTTAACGTTCCCCACAACAAAGTGTTTGTCCTCTGCAACTGGCTGCGCCACAAGTTCACCATTGAGACCAATGTTGAGTTGTGTTCCGTAAAGACTCCGGTACGGCACCTCAGGAGTTTGCCACACCATGTAGCCGCTGTCATAAGATCCTTCATCTGTGGACATTACACTTTTATTAGAGCTTTGCTCAGCTAGCAAGGGGAGAATAAGCCACAGCAGAATATATTGTAATACTGACACATGGAGCAAGCAGTCACCAGGTCGACCATGAGGACAACCCAGCTTTGTCTGGAGAACAGCGTTGCATGGACCTCCTCTACTGGAACGCCATTCACCTGGAGAAAGACTCATTTAAAAAAAAAAAAAACCCTGCTTTAACTCAACTTCACAAGACAGATTCATGCATCAGTGGTTTACCTCAGTGCTGAATGATTCAGGTTGCCCGTACGGAGTACGAAACACCAGCCTGCCATCGGTCACGCCAAACGCGTAGCCCTTCTTGCGAGCATCAGAGAGGGCCATGGGTGGCAACTGCTCCTCATTTCTCTGAAATGTCACCTGCCAGTCTGAGGTGGTGGAGCTATGTGCCTGGGAAGGGATTTAAAGTCTCAAAAACAAACAGGTGACACTATACTGCACAGAATAAGACATTTTTAAAACATACAGGTTTAAGAGAACTCCAGTCATCCTTTACTGTCCGAGCGGGACAGGCGACTTCACTCCTCACAGACACCTAGGAAGAAGTCAGAATTAGTAAACATCTGAAACTATTAAATGAGGAAAATGTAAAGAGGGAAAAAAAAGAACGTAAACCAGCTTACCTCCATGTAGTTTTCCTCACAGGTAATTTCTCTGGGAGACCAGGGGAGAGAGAGAGAACAGGTCTTGTGCAGGGCATAGCTGTCCTCCCGTCCTTCACGCGTCACAGTCAGGTTGAAGTTAAACAAGAAGACCTCATCATCCTGAAAGAGCAGAGTAGAACACCTCGTCTGTACAGTAATAGCTTAAAAAAAAAAAAAAAAAAAAAAAAAAAAAAAAAGTTTCATATGCAAGTTGTACACACCTTGTTGTCAGTGTGACAGCTGAAGTAAGAGGCTCGGAGCTCCACGTGGCCTAGTAGAGGGAGAAGTCTGATGCTGTAGCCACACTGAGCTGCATACCACCTAGTGATGGCGTACACACCCGTCCCATCTGGAAGACAAATATTACATGAGCAAGGCAGCGTAATATGTCCAAACCTGTTCTTATTAAAGCATAGAAAGGATGGATTTCTAACTAGAGACTAAACTGATTTCATAGATGCTTAATTCCCTCATAGCACATGTTATCCCGTTTCAGACAGTGATGGCCCCGCATGATGAAGCTGTGCAGGACTTACCAACGGCCTCAAAGAGAGGTTCATCCCCAGTAAAGGAGAGATCAACAGCTAGCACGAAGTAACGATCACGACACTCCATATGAAGAGCTCCTGTGTGCACAAAGTGACGGTCAAAATACGGAGGTTCCATTAGTTATTGTGGATCAACGAGCCAAATATTTCAGTTACCTTTGGGGATGCCAGAACATGTTGCAGTGGACCACACAGACAGGAGTAAGGAAACACTGCAAGACAAAAGCACACGTCTCCTGCATGCAAAAATAAAGCTTAATAGACTGTAGGTTGCCACAAAAAAATACTTACCCAAAGCAGAACACAAAAGCCATCGCAATGGATGTGTTGGCAGAGTTTAAAGCTAGCTGCTAGAAAACTACGCCAACCAGCCAACCCTACGGTGACCCACTTGCTTTGTGTATATCCTGGCTGGGGTGGCACTATGTCTCTGCTGTCTGCTGTAACAGCTTTTATAAGTGTCCTCACCCATTAAGGCTGAAAGGCAACCCCATCCTCATCACCTGCAACTGATTGAACATGAGCTTGATTGCTAATGAGATACACATGTGGCTGTAAAGACTGAAGGCCTCTGATTGGTTGGTGAATAAACCGACTTATAAAAGCTGGTGCAGGAGAGAATAAACTGTTATTAGTCTCTATTCAGACATGGTGTAATTATATCTGCCATGTATGCAAGGAACATCTCTAATTAAAATGTAAGCCATAGGCATTTTAAATGTAAAGTAATTTAAGTTCTTAGTATATTTGCTATTAATGGGGCGAAATGGCTCCGCTTTGTGCAGGTCTATTTAAGCAGTGCTGTTGGTTGGCATGAGAAAACCCTTTCATTTATCCAGTTGGATCCAGGATCTTGTCTTAAACTGTAATGGGAATTATTTTCTGGTAGTTTTGTAATTCTAAACATTTTGGCAATAGGAGCAACTGTTTGTATTGGGAAGCTGTAAGAATACAGCTGCAGGGTCCTGAAGCTGCTAGGTTGAAGGCTGAAATGTAATCAAGTTATTGGTTGTGACTAATTCATATGGGAAAAGTTGTAAAACCTTTTGTGACTGCAGAGGAAGCTGTGCCAAAATCTGAAATCATTTACAAGACCGCTGACTCTGTGCTGTCTGAGGTAGAGGTGCATTAAGTTATCTAGACCCCAGGTTTTGATGAATCTGTGGAATAACTCTAACCGTCTCCTTTTACCTGAATCATAGTAGAATTTCAGAGTGAGAATGTTCTCAAGTGTATTTTCAATACACTTGAGAACATATCTTCAATGCAAAATGATTTAGTTGGTGCAACAAGTTAGTGTATGTTAATAAAACTATAATTGTTTGTGGGTTGACATCAACCTTGTACAAGTGACTCGTCTTTTACATCCATGTACAGCGGAATAAAACAAAAAAAAGACCTAAGTAGAAAATGTCAGATGCAGCAAATTGTACAGAAAAAGTAAAAAAAAAGGTCATTTGTATGCCCCTTGTCAGTAGGACAGCTGAAGTAAGAGGTTTGGAGCTCCACGCGATCCGGTACAGGGACGCTGTAGCCACACCGAGCTGCATACTGCTTAGTGACAGCGTACACACCTGACCCATCTGGAAGACGAATTTTAAGTTGTCTGCTCAAACCTGCTTAAACACACATCACAACTTCATCAGTCTGTTGGTCAGAGCCTCTAGCCTTTTGTTTAGCTCACCACTGCTCTGCAGGAAGAGGAGCAGAGATTAGGTTTTGCTGTGTATCTGCCAGATTTTTGTAGATTCTTTGCCCTGTGGTGGCCGAAATCAGATTAATGCAGCTTTAAAAGTAATGTTGATATGAAAAAATGTATGCTGAAATGACTTTATTTTAACTGATTTCTCACAAAGCAATGTACAACCTTTCTTTCTCAAATAGGGATCCCTTCTGTTCCTGAGGTTTCTGCATCTTCTTTCCTGTTGAATGTTTTTCATAATGAATTTCATTATTAGGATACTGTAAATTGTCAAAGGGTAGAGTGAGTGAAATGTGTGATTCCAGTCTATATTAATACAATTTACTTGGCTTCACTACTCGCAACAGTTTTCAAATTTGTAAATAGCAGTTTTAAGTATAAAATTAAAAACTATAACAGCGACTTAAACTCAGATGTCCCCCTTAGTCTGATCTGTGGGAGTAATTTGATTTTAACACTGAACCATGTTGCACTGAGACTTTGTCTAGACGTCTATTAAGTTCTTCCACTTTTGGTAGCTGTCTGGATTGTCTGTCAATCAGAGTCCAGTTTGCCATCGTAATTAACTTTCTCTCTCTGTCTCTAGTTCCTCTCTCGCCCTCATATAGCCACCACTTCTGTCTTTCTCTCTCTCTCTCTCCTTAGAGAGAAACTGGAGGAGATAATGGAGGCTCACCACAGAGGACTGCCATCGATTTATAGCTGAGACCTGATAATGAACATGGACACAACGCAAGCACACACAGGGATTTGGTCTGAGTGAGTCACACTAATGGCACTTGCAGCTTAATGTGGCTCTCCAAAGGTAAGGCTGTTCTAAGAAATACATGTTCAGGTCTGACAGACAGGAGAAGAAGTGACATTCAGAAGCCATCCTTGGATTTATTCTAAACAGTTTGACCTTTTGAATACTGAATTTCATGTAGTAATAAATTAGACAATATATAGCGAAGATGAGCATCAAACGATTAAGCACATATAAACAGCAAAATAAGGTAGATACAATAAGGTTGAGGTAGTTTTACAACCGAGTGTCTAATGAAACGACACCAAGATCAAATAAATAATTCATGGTCATAAATCTGAAAGCAGGACTGTTTCTGAGCATCAGAAAGGCTGACATTTCAGGGATACTTTTCACTTTACAGTGATGGCATATCTGTACTTGGATCCTCTAAAATGTGGGGAGGATTTAGTGGCAACTATAGCTGTGTGGTGGCAGATTGCAACCAACTTTCCGCTCCTTTTCCAAGACTGCGATAACGTGAGCCACTGAGTCCAAAACCGTGGGAACTCCGTTCGCCTCTCGCAGAGGCCATCCTTACCATAATAACACTACTTTAGGCAACAGAGAACAGACGGCGGCTGACGGTACCACATTTTTGTACTCGTACACGATGAAGAACTATGGTGGCCTTTCGGTAAAAACATGTAAAGCTCTCCGTAGAGTAAGCGTGTGGTTTGCTGTTCTGGGCTACCGTAGCAACATGGCGGAATAACACGACAGAAGAAGATCCGCTCCCTGTAGATATAAAGGGCTCATTCTAAGCTAACGAAAACACAATACTTAGTTTCAGGTGATTATAGAAAAATGTAAACCCCCCCAAAATGCTACACACTGGCCCTTTAATACACAGATGTAGATTGTTGTACTTGCACTTCTTTAACCCGCCTCTTTTTCTCACGCCCATTCACAAGACCTATATCACATGTATGTATTTGCCACTTCTGACACATGTGCAAAGTTTCACAACTTTTCAAGCACCATAAGCCCCTCATACTCAACACCATTAATATGAGGGATTAATAATACCTTTAGTTTCAATAGGGCCTCTGCTGGCCGACCAATGGTTGGTGCTCGAGCCCTAATGAATGAGATCTTATTTGTAGCTGTAATTTCTCCCTGTTAAAGGGTTTTTTAGGGGGAGTTTTTCCTCTCCCGATGTGAGGGTTCTGGAACAGAGGATGTCGTATATGTACAGATTGTAAAGCCCATTTGCAAATTTGTGATTTTGGGCTATACAAAATAAACTGAATTTGATTTAATTGAATATGACTAAAAGGCTAAAAATATATATTTTTAGCAAAGGTTGCATTATGAGGAAACACATTTTCCCTGAAAGTTCACACTATTCAAAAGGTTAATAAAGTTGCATCAGCCTAACTGCAAGATAATCATGTTATGGTTGTTTTGTGTTCCCTCATTAAGCTAAATTGGAGCTGACATTTAAATGCTTCCAGGCACCAGGGAAGCTGTTCAGACATTTCAGCTGGCTCAGGTCACCCTAAGGGTTTTGTCCACATCTATAGCAACAGAACTAACTAGCAGTCCGCTTGAGCAAGCTGCAGTGACGTCAGTGATCTTATATGTCATTGTGTGCCACATCATAAACTCCATTCAGACGGGATTAGTGTCTGTAGAAGGGGGTTTGGTAATTTAATTTCAACAGTGTTGATATTATACCCGTCCAGATCGGCCATGTCACCTTCAACCTTCAAGTCACTTCAGCCCCAAACCCCTGCTTTGTGCAGACAAACTTAAATGCTACAGTGATTATTAAAGCTGTTTTCATAACAGCATCTAGTGCTGGGTGAAATGGACAAAAGACAAAATGTTAATGTTTTTCACATTTTGTGTGCTTTGATGGATTTAAACTGAGCACCCTCCAGACTTCAAGTCAAGTCCCTACAGAATGAGCTACTACTGCCGCCATTTGTTGGTCTGCAATTTGTCAACTTGTCCGTGTGAACATGTTTCAGTCTGTAAACTTTATTTCCGGGCGGGTGGATGAAGATGAAGATTTTGCAGCTGCCATCTGATCTTCTTTATTTCTATGATTAATTGTGTTTATCAGCACCGGAGCCAGCAATAAGGTTTATGAGACCAGAAACGGCTCCTCCGACAGTATTCATGTTGCAGCACTGCCACAAACACACCTGGATGCTCCTTTCGGCGATTCTGAGCTGGCTGTGGAAGGATAGGTTATACAGAAGGGATAAGGACAAGTATGATGGTGGAGTGGACTCATGACAGATTCAGAGATTCTAGTTTTCTAATTGGTTGTTATAGGCCAACCGGTTTCAATGCAAAGTTTTGGTCAGAATGTGTGACTGATGCATCGTGCTTCTAGCTGACCTGAATACTGGCTGGTTTTCTAAAAGATGTCCAGTGTGTAAGAAGTTGATTCTGATCAGTGATGATTCATACGGTTGATATGATTCCCCACATTACCCAGAGAAACTAATCCTGTCTTCATGAGATCAGACACCCATTCAGTATTCTTGTAAATTTTCGAACTTGACATTTGATTTAAACTGAGAATCAAAGAGTTTCAGTTGGAAGGAGAGCTCTTTCATCTGCTTGATCAAAAGACATGTTATGCAAACCTGCATTCAAAATTATTGTTTGTGAGTGTGTACTTATGTGCCTACTGTACATGTGTATGTAAATATTTATATATGCAGTATAGGGCTGTGAGTACAGCATATTTGTTATGTTATGCCTGGGCTTGAAGCATGTTCATGTGCATTATACGTGACACGCTGTCGACCCTTGCCATATAGTCTCATGTGCCATATAGTCTCATGTGCTTTCAATTTAGCATCCCAGCCATCATGAGTCCTGTCTGCTTTTTGGACATCTGTCCCTTTACCTGATCCATAACTGGAACATGTCTTTTTAATGTATCTTGTTGTGGCTTATTTGCCTATGAAGACAAACAACTGTATGCACACAACACATCTGCTTTCTCTTTCTCTTTACACTAAATGCGTACCATGAATATACAGCAGCATTTACTCCTTTAGTTCAGTATGTTTGAACAGATGACAAAGGTGTAATTTGAAATGGAGCACCACCTGTAAATGTGCCAATTCTCACCTTGGAAGGAATTTTGTGTAAGATTTAGACTCTTGTGATTCTGGTCAAAATGGTAGCCATTTTAAAGGGGCTATATCATGCACGTTTTCAGGTTCCTACTTGTTTTTTGCGGTTTCTACTAAGACATGTATATGCCATAATGTAAAAAACATGTTCTTATACTGTCTGATCTAACCTCTGTCTGAAATGCTCTGTTTCAGTGTCTGTCTCTTTCAGCCCCCCTCCTGAAAAAGCCCAGTCTGCTCTGATTGGTCTGCCAGAAGAACATGCTGCACCTCTGCAAAATTAGTTCTCAAGCTGTGGGTGGAAAAACTCAGATGGGAGCGGTATAAGCTAATGAGCATGCCTAATGAGCCTGAAGGGTCGCCAAATCTCAATAGCTTGTTAAATCACATGTTTTCTGATCTAGACGGCCCACAAAAATACTGCCTGGATTGTCTTATTTCATAGGTTGTGAGTTCGTAGCCACTCCAGATACCCCAAATGTATGTGAGATTGTCATGATATGTCCCCTTTAGGTGCAAAACTGCATTCATTAAATTCTTTGCCACTAGGGGGCAGCAGAACTCCACAACAAGCTGACAGACGTTGAGATAACGTTGGTGAGGATAAGAACATAGAGCAAGAAGACATTCATTTGCCTTTGTGTTTGTGTCCACCTAATCATTAATACATGTAAAATATTCAGTCTCTTTTTAGTTCTGGTTTGGTCTCCACCAACTTCGAGAAAAACATGTGGCTCTTCTTCACTTTCTTCATCAGCTATTTGCTAAATTTGTCTCTGTTGTTTGGTGCTGGGCAGGAAGTGTTCAGTGGTTTTACCAGAGCTAGTTTACTGAGAAATAACTGCCTGCTGCTTGAAACAGTTGATGAGAGTGCTGAGACTGAACCATCATGTGAAGGTGCCATAAAACCAAACTATGATTTGACTACGATGATATTAAAAAGGTAAACATTTGACCTTAAAAGTGAAAACATCTGTTTTTGGTGTAATTTAAATAAGTTTAGCTTCTTTTCTCACTGGCAAGTCAATCTTACCTGAACAGCACTTGTAGAATATTCATGTGTAGTCAACAGATTGCATGGCTTGTATCCCATCCCCAATTTACATAACCAGCAGGGACGGAGCCAGATGTAAACGTTTAGCTCAGCCCAAATCCAGGTGTGTCTGTGGTCATCCTCCATCGGGGAGATCTGGTTTCCATTTATGACAGCTATACGCACTATTTTTCAAGCCATTTGATAATAGAGTGCCTAGAAATCTGTACATCATTTGGGAAAAAACCTTGTTGCCAACGAAAAGAATCATCCTGTAGAGCCTAAATCATATTTTGTATCTAATTGTTCTCTAACGATCTTCATCATTCTGAAACTGTAACACAAATTTTGTAGCTGAAGACTTATTTTTACTCCTGCCACCTGAAAAGAGGCAAAAATTGTCTGATATACTAGTTTTAAGGTACATACCATGGGTAGTGAAGGAATTTGGCATAACCGACATTAGTCTACTAATCATGAAAACAGTTTTTGCTGAATGAATGTTCAGCTGACAAACCTGCTACCTTTGAATCAAAATGCCATAATAATCTGGGTTGTTGTAATTGCAAATTAAATTTTCCCCAATAACGCCAAAGGAAATGTCAATATTTGATTTGAATATTCTCCTTTCCTCCTCTTTTCTTCTTAATTAATCTAACTCTCTTGACTCCACACATTCATTCCTTGAAGAAAAAAAAGTACTACCCCATTGTCAATATGCTTCTTAGCTATCTAGCAAGCTTGCTCACTGAGGTGACACAACTGAATGAAACACGACACACACAAGACAACAACCTGCCATAACATTGTTACGGTCGACACAGAGGGCGATAGTCCCTCAGTAATGGGACTTTTGCTCCACTGAATTGCCAATCCAGCAAGAGGGTGCCGGGGTTTGATCCCGGGCTGGACAGTTTGTATGTTCTACCCATGTCAGCATGGGTTCTCCCTGGATTCTCTGACTTCCACCCACAGTCCAAAGACACGCAGCTTAGGATGATCGATGACTCTAAATTGCCCGTAGGTGTGACTGTGAATGGTTGTTGGTCTCTATGTGTTAACCCTGCGACAGGGCACAACCCTGAACAGGATAAGCAGTTAAAGATAAAGGATGGCTGAATGGATGGATTTGCCAATACAGTCAGAGAGACAATAACACAAACGATTATATAGCGATGTCACTCATAGACTAATGGAATTGTCTTTACAATTCAATACATTCATTGCCCCAATACAAACCATTGATTTGTTATGTCACACCACCTACTGAATACTTGTAAATACATCTGTGAATTGGATTGCTGTGCTTAAGGTGTTTTTCTCAGGTAGTTGGTGTTTCCCTCCTTCCATATGATTCAGTTCCTGAATCCTCTGCATCACCTTGTTTTGTTTTTCAACTTGCCAGATCTCTGTAGGCTGTTTCTCTGTGATGTCCTTTGAGACTAAGAGATAACTTAACTTGACATGGAACTTAATGAGACACATTAAGGGTCCCCTTAAGAATGACTAGACCTCCCCTGAAGTACAGCAATTAATCCCTAAATCCTCCTAGTGGAGCTAATCACTATTAGATTGTAGTTTCGTAGGCAGCACTGCGGTGTTAATTCCAGGTAATGTGAAAGTGAAAAGTGAATCAGGGTGTTGTTAGATATCACAGGCTCAGTCGACCTTACCTGGATCGCACAGTTGTAAAAACAACACAAACTGCTCTCAGCTTAGGTTCTTTAAGTAAAAACAGTTTGGGGCAGAGGGAACATCTTGAAAGCAACTGTTGGTCAATATCTGTCTGTAAAGAAAGAGACTATCTGCATAACCTCAAAAATGCCGTCTATCAATGACTTGATATGCAGCTTTAGTGCTCCCCTGTGGTGACAGAAAGCACTGCACAGGACATTCAACAAGTGGCAGGTTTAGTATATTCCATGGAAACATCAAGGGTGTTGCTGTATTAATAACACTTACGATACATCAAGGTCTTTCTAAATGTTTTCATGTCACCTACGCACTGGGCAGCTGACATGCTTTCGGCAGCGGGAATGCATTTGATAAGACTTCACACCTCCTTCACATATCAGAGATTTGTGCCACCAGATATGATTCAGAATTATATAACCGATCAAAGGTTAACCTCTGATAACATACGGTGGTGGAGACTAAAGCAAACTACTGTCAGTGACAGTGTACCTGCAGGGGGGGCCCTCGACTGGAAATAATAAGAAAAAAAAATACGTCCAATGTTTAAATTCAGCTGCTGGGTATTTCCTCAAACTTCAATACCCTGGCCATCAGTATTGCAGGCAGCTGACTCAAAGGAGGTGAAATGTTGATGGTTACAGCGCTCTGGCTATTCCTGTAACCCTGGGACAGTGATTTATTAAGAGAGATATGCCTTTAGATAAAGAATTATTGAGCATAGATTTTGTGTGCTAATAGAAGTATCAGGTTATACCCATGCAGGAAGTGCCAATTTACAATACCAGAATTATAGCAGGACATGTACTTTTGTTAGAATTTAGAAGCTCAAATGCATATGTCTAAAGGCGAAATTCTCAAATCTCTTTTTAGATAATTTGACCCCCCCCCCCCCACAACATCCTCCTCCGCTTTTCTCTCATCCTTTCCCTCTGCTTGGTGTATGGCGCCCCCTCCTGTTGCTCACATCATCTGAAAGTCACTTGCAAAAACACACGAAAGGTCTCCTGGAGAAAACTCAACAAATTACCCATTTAAACAAAGAAATTGGTAAACCCCAAAAGACTAATTAAACTACATCTTTCATCACGTATCCACGTATATGTGAAAAAATATATATGTATTGAAAAAATATGATTATCTTATGTGTGAAAGAAGTTTAGGTAAGTAAAGTAAAGTGTTGTAAAATAGTGCATGAGTTATTACTTTAAACGATTTATGATGTGTAATAACATGTGAAACAAATAAAAGTTAATATATAGCCTGCAGTATATAAAGTTTTATTATAGAGAACTCCGGGTCTCCTGCTGCTTCGATGGACGGGAATCCGCGCATGCGCTCTGTCCGCCAGGGCGGTGATCTCTCTCCCTCCCTCTTACACACACACGCACATGCACACACACTCTTTCTTTCTGTCTCTCTATCACTCTCTCTCTCTGGGAAAAACCCGAGCAAGAGAGCAGCAGAAGGGGGAGGAGGCGGACTCCTTCTTCTTCTGATACAGCGGCGGCAGGATATTTAGAGAAATAAATAATAAAAAAAGAAAATCCACACTCACCAACCCAACCCCCCCCC
>NW_022280035.1:8418412-8440071 GCF_004355925.1 Anarrhichthys ocellatus | reverse complement strand
CCCCCCGGTGCGGGGCTGCAGAGCAAGAAAAAAAAAACACACGGATGTGCCTCCGAAAGAGCAGCGGATACCGCCCTCCGGACCTTATTAATGCCAAGATTGTGAGTATCTGATCGGCTGCAGAAACGAGCTTGAACACGGGGAGGGGAGGGGTGTCGGTCCCCGTTTAATTTCCCCTTCCCTCGTCTCCAGTCGGCGGCGGGGCTTTTTTTTTTTTCCTCGCTCCGCGGTGTTGAGGGAAAGATCGGTCTCCGCGATTCCTTACCTCCCCTCCTTTCCTCACCTTACCTCCTTGATTCCTTCTCTCAAGAACGGGAAGCAGTCAAGGCAATATTTAGGGGGGGAGGGAGAAGAAGGAGTCGATTCTTTTAAACGGTGTTCTTAATGACACTAGCGAAGGTGTCTCCGTCCTCTCAGCCGTTATTTATTTTCTCTAACATTAAACGGGACGCGTAAAACACACAAGCAGCTTATTAGTACAACACCGAGGAGACAGTCAAACGGGGTTTTTCCTACTTTATTTAAGTTTTCTTTCTTTCACTTCACGTCCTGTAAGTGAGTTGGGCGGAAAGAAACGACAGCACACTGACTGTTAGCTTAACGTCTCTGCTGTTGATAACCGGCGAACCTTCAAGGCACGGTTCACAGGGGAGAACGGGTTCAGTTGCAACACAGGTCAGCCATGACAAACTAGCACGTATGACTGCGAATCAAACTTCATTCATTATGACATTACATACTTGTCTCTATTTCCACTTTCACTTACTTTGGCCCCATGTTTTTTCTTTCTTTCTGTCAACCCATTAGGAAGTTGTCTTTGCTGCACTTATATTTCAGGATACAGTCAAAATGTACATTTAAAAAAAGGATGGAAGCTATCCCAGCTATTTGTTATTTGTTATTTAGCTGATTCTTCTCTGGATCAATGGCAACTGCAGTGTTGATGAGTTGTGATACAGGTTCAGTGGATGGTGGACTCTAACCTCAACAACATGCAACGGTTTCTTCTTCTGTTGATTGCTGGAGTGACTTTACTTTAAGTTGTCGTGTCCGTTTTTATTATTACTTGCAATGGGAGCGCTGCATATTTACAAAATAAAATAGCCGACCACAAAAACGTGAGACATGTGTTTCATTGTGAGCATGTTGTGGTCTTATTGCGGCTCCACCCCCCCCTGCGGCCCTGCATAGAATAAGCGGTTGGATGGACTTATTGTTTATGTTGTTTTGACTGTGGACTTTCCTCTGTGTGCGATAATAAAGTTGATCTGAATCTGAACAAAGCAATGGTTAGTTGCTCACCGAGATGTTGCTTCACCCACAGCATCTCATTAGTCACATGGATGGTCAGGTCCGTTCTCTCTCCCTTCGTGCTTCATCCAGAACAACTAGGGCTGGACCCGAATACTTGGTTATTTGTTGGTTGGGTAGGTATTCCATTTATAATTCTGGAATTTCGTTACTAGTCTTTAACTCCTTGGAATTACAAACATGCAAAAACACACCAAACCTTTTGGAATATATGCATCTTACTCAAGAACAAATGGAGATACGAACAACATACGAACTAAATAATCCAAAAGATACGAGTTGCGGCCCTTTGCCATCCATCTCAGGCGAGACCGTATAGGAATAGGCTCGTTCGAGTTGAACTGCGCCTCGCCTGGAAAGCAGACGAGAGCAGGCGGACGTAGAAAGCGGCGTTGACAAAAAACTGCGTTCAAGTCGGACCGTTTTCAGCCGCCTGCTTCTTCTTCTTGTTCTTTCTTTTGCTTTTTTTGGCGGTTGGTAAACAGCTTTCGGGTGCATGACCGCCTCCCACTGATCTGGAGTGTGGACTAAGGACTCTAACACGACAACCAAACGAAAAGAAATACATATACATATATACACACACTTACATACATATGTGTGTAAATAAATAAAGATATGTATATAAATATATAAATATATATATATATATATATATAGAGAAAATAAAATAATAAAATAGGAAAAATTAATAATACATTTCTTTCTCAAATTCTATTCATTAGTGTTGTTGACTCTAAATATTCCAGAAAACGTTTCCAACATTTGTCACTAAAGCTTTTCTTTAGTACAGTAATGATATTTTCCTCTCCAATCTCTCTTAGACCTTTTTTCAAAACTTCTCTCGCTGACTCGTACCTCTGACAGGACAATAAAACGGACAATAAAAAATGGTCCACGGTTTCTTCTTCTCCACAAAATTTACACTTTCCATTATTATGCTTTCTAATAACATAGAGGGAACTGTTCAGACCAGTATGGCCATTCCTTAGTCTTGTCATAATCATCTCCTCTTTTCTAGTTTGTCCACTAGATCCTGCTCCCAACCAATGGTTTATTTTTAAACAGATATCTTCCTTTACTCCCTTTATTCGTTCTGACATATCTTTTTGATTTGTCCCTTAATCACCACTTTAGCTTCTGACTTACTTATATTTACATTAACGTTATTTTTCCCACTCTTCAAAGCCCTTTTTGCTGCTTTATCTGCCTTCTCATTGCCATCGACTCCAACATGAACCCACACTAAATGAACCGCTATCCGCATTTGATGGATTCTTAAAAATGATTGTAGAATTGCAACCGGTAAATCCTCTCTGCTTCTGGAGTGGCAACATTTCAAACTCGTTAGCACTGCACATGAGTCTGATGCAATTACCACTCTCTCTGGCCTGACGTCCTCTACCCACTGTAACGCAATAACTATATGGCCATCATCTCACATGCAAACACAGATACATCATCACTGAGTCTCTTCCCACACTCCAAATGGAATTCTGGGATTACTGCTGCTGCTGCTGTTCTACCTGTTTTAGGGTCTTTAGATCCATAGATCCGTATTTAATTGTGGTAACTGATGTATGACTTGAAGATCTTACAGTTTCCCCAACGTTCATCTCTCATCAGTTCAAGGAGGCCAAGATCAGTTCCAGGCTGTGGCAGTAACCAAAGAGGAACAGCTGGACCACAGCTGGAGAATAACTGCTATAACCTAATTCACTAGCCTTCTTATGAACAACCCAACCAGAGCTCTTTGTTGGCCTGTTGTCATGTTCCCAGCATGGCTCAATTGCACTTATTGTTGGATGGTTGTTATGTCCTTGTAAACTGACCCAATATGTCATCATGATCTGGATTCTTCTCAACTCCAACGGCATTTCCCCCATTTCTACCTGCAATGCCGGCACAGATGTTGTTTTAAAGACCCCACTACATATTCTTGACGCTTGTATTACATCCAGTTTTCCCAACAAGGTTTTAGACGCCGATCTATATTCCACACAGTCATAGTCTAGAACTGATCTTGGCTAAGTGGAGCGCAGGGCCGACCTTCAATCAGAGGAGCGGCGGTTCGATCCCTGGATCCGCTAGGAGCATGTCGATGTGTCCTTGAGCAAGACACTTAACCCTAAAATTGCTGGTCTTTAAGTTTGGATGTCTTTTTATATATTTAGCTATGTTATTATTATAATTGAAGATATAAGATTTGGCATATTTTAGTTCTTGGATGTCATATTTATTTAAACATTTATATAAATAAATATATGTGAATATAGCGTCATTTCTAAATCATACAACTGTAAATTTAAGAAATTTAAAAACTGAACCAACAGTCCAAACATCACAGCTACAGAAACAGGCTACACACGGAGGAAAAGCAATGCTGCAAGTTTCCGTCAGTGACAATTGTGCTTTTCTTTTAATGTTTTGTGATGCTTCACAATCATTAATCGATGGACACATTCAGTGCTCTGACTGAAAACATGTTGACATCAAGTAGGATGTAGGCTTTCTCAATAAATATCTTTATTTACAGATGCTAAATAAATAACCTTATATATTATTATTGTTATTGCACAAAATGAGACTAATAGCCAACAATCTAGCATTAAGTATTACAATTAGGATTTAAATTTGTTTATACTATAGTTATCCTGTTAATTAAGGATAATTTTGTCCCTGCATTTGACCCATCCCTATATATAGGGATGTCTTTGACAGGTGACACATGACACGTCAAAGGCCAAGGCTCAAACAGCCAACCTTGTGCTTATCAGCCAACCCTCTTAACCCAGTGTGCCACGGTCGCCCACCTTTTCCACTAAAGAAAATCTAAGAGCCAATCAGCTCTTTGATCCGAAGACAGCAAGAAGTTTCCCATCATGCCCTGGGGGTCACGCAGTCAGTGGAGAGCAACTGCAGCGCCTGGCTCTAAAATCTGCGGCCACCCCGCTCTCGTGAGGTTATCGTTGCCCACGTGATCATGACGTCAGCGCAAGTCCCATCATGCCCTGGGGTCATGCAGTCAGTGGAGAGCAATTCTGCATAGCCTGGCTCTAAAATCTGCGGCCGCCTCGCTCACGTGAGATCATCGTTACGCACGTTTTCATGACGTCGGAGCAAGTCAGACGCAAATCTACCCAGCATGCAGTGTGCGCCGATCGCCGGTGATCGATTCTGCGCACGCCTGGCTTAAGTCGAACGAGCCTAATGTCTGGCCGAGTCCTTCCCGAGAGCCGTCGCCGCCGTAGCTTACGTCAGAGCGTAAAGTAACCCACGGGGGGCTCCGGCCCATAGGCCAGAGCGGAAGCCTCCGCAGGCTGCATTAACGCACATGCTTGCAGCTGGACACTGCTGGAGAGACGGTGTGTCATGCACAGCGGACTCAAAATGCAGCTGTTTAGGAGGACGAGGGCCCAGGAAACGTGACTTTGAGGAACGTCAACATTTGGCCACACAGGGAGATGAGGAGAGGAGACACTGAGCGCAGACAGAGGCGTGTGTGTGTGTGAGCACCGTCCAATCGAGGCATAAAAAACAGCACACATGGGCTCATCATGACACATTTTGTTAGAAAAAACGCGTGGAGGAAGCCTCCGAGTGTGTGGTAGAGGAAATGCTTTAACCTTCTCCACTCCGGCGAGGACGGCGGCGTCCGCGATCCCCTCCCCTTCCGTTCGTACGGCCTGCTTCCGCAAAATACGTCACAAAACATGGCCGTGTTTGGTATCCCAGCATGCCCCAAATCCTCATCTTTGCAAAGAAAACTTCTATTTTCTTTCATTTCTTATGGATTTTGTCACAAACGGAGCCCAAACACACACTGTCTAAAGTCGCCATAACCGCTGCAAATCGGCTCTTGCAGCATTTAGACGGAAAAAGACACATTACAGACCCGACAATGTGCTAGCGGATGTTACCATGGAACTAGTGCCTTCAGAAAATGCTAGTACTTATAGTGCAAACCTTGACTGTTTCTTACGTAAGCCGTAAACCAACGTATAACCTTTGTGTAAATGTGCTACCGGCATACTCGATCGTACGCTCTGTCGCAGCCATTACACACAGCAAGTCCGCTACTCACACACCACGTCTTCGACCATATATACAAAGTTTTTGCAATTTGCAAAGGCTAAAAATAAAAGGAAAATAATATAATATCAAAATATAAAGGGAGAAACACCTTTAGTGTGTCAGAATATCATTTGGTTACCATGTGTCCATTTGGGTATCCAAATATCCTTTTAGAGCTCCGCCTGGATCTCTTCATGGAAGAAACACTGTGGAATGGTCATACTTTGTCCAATCTTCTTCAAATTTGAGGCAGTTGTTCACTGATACTGTAGTTACAGCCCTATACTGTCCTTTACCTGTACAGATACATCCACAGGCAGTTATTTATACTGAAAGATACTTTTTATTTTAGGCAGACAAAAATCTTCAATTTTTACTGATTTCAAAGGACCACTGCTCTGTTTCTGTATGACCTACAGGTCTCAGACACTTCCACAAGGAACCTTAGGGGGTTTTCTTTCTAGAAAGACCTCATTGATGCATATAGTCAGAGTGGTTCAGAAGCTACAGCCATTTTAATTTGGGTATGTCATTTTCGGCGGTTTTGCTCCAAAATAGGGGTCGGGTGGAGGAGGTTTGACACACGTCCGTGCTGACTTCGCGGGTCAAGGCGGACCCGCTCACTCTGCAGGTCGAATATTTGCTGTTGATAGCTGCCGAAACTCTGGAGCCCAATACATGATATTTGGGATGGACGGGCCAAGCAACCAGATGCAACCCAAGTGTCTCGGCTGACAAAAAAACTCTGCCTCTCAAGCTGAAACCTGGAGAACAAAGAGTTTTGCTGGACAAGTTCCCTAATGCCTCAATTCACTCAAAATGCAAGGGTAGTGTGCAGAACTCACTGGCTGCATCCCATAGCGTTGCGTCATTTGATGCTGTAGAACGCAGCACGTTTTATAAACTCAACATCATTAGGTTTTGTTTGTGGTCGTGGTGGCATCTGGTTGGAGGGAGATTTTCAAGGTAGCGGAAAGTTTCCTACTTGTCGGTTGTATTGTGTGTCATTTCCAGTTCATGTCACAGTATAATCCGTGTGTTTTCTGTTTACTAAGTAGAAATGTGGGAAGATAGCGTGTACTACTCCCCCAACATTTTAGTGGTTTCGTCTCCAATCTAATCATGAGCACACAGCTGATAGGTGTTTGCTTTGTTTACATGACGTAACGTCACGCTTGCTGTTAGGACACCGTCCAGCTCTCTGTGGCCACGTTTTCTGCCATCATTACTGTTGTTGTTGAATTATTCCCCGTTCAACTTCACCCAACGTTACATTTTATTTTCAGTTGATGAAGGTGATATGTGACTCCCGTCATGCGGTGCATACGAGGCAGACGGCTGCGGTAGTGCTGCTTTTTTCTTTTTCTTTCCACAATCCATTATACATTTTAGTATTTGAATGTACAGCCCTATCAGCTGACATTTGGGGCAGTTAAGACAAATAAATCAGTGTGAGATTCCTTTACTTTTCCTACAGTGTGGTCGTGGTTTGTGAGTTCATCGTGACCTTGCTGTACTTGAGGGTATGTTTATGTATAAACTGACAGTGTGAAGTTCCTACATGCTGCTCCTACAGCAGGCCAGTAGGAGTCTTGTTGTATACATTTTCTTGTATATCACAACCTTAGTATGAAGTATGACTTCAATATTCCTATCGGGACTTAAGATTCTTATTTATCATCATATAAGGTGTCGACTCTGGTTAGGCGCTTTTAGATGGAGACACAGAATGGCAGAAATGTTTTTGACAGCCTTTCTCTCAGTCTCCTCATCCCTTTGTAGTAAATGCATTTTTATGAATCATACTGGACACCTTTGGGTATTGCACAGGAAGGTGTGTGGCAGACTTGTCAGTTTTTAGAAGAAAGGCTTTTTGCATTTCTTCTCTGTTTTCTATTTGTTGTGTCCGAGTATGTGGAACTGCTGCCTATCAAACCTTCTGAACCCTCGGGTTCTGAGGAGGTCTTTTCTTGAAGCCGGTTTGAATTCCGCACGCTTCTATAAAATAATCCTCTTGAAAGAGAAGTGAGATCTGTTCGTAGGCGTCTAGGTGAGGTTCGTTGGTGTATAAAGCTTTTTTTCCTCACGTGACTGATCACACCACGCTGAAGGAAGAAAAGTCTGGTTAAATGGCTTCAAACACGTGATAAAAGAAATCTCTGGCTAATTTTGGGCTCCGAACCCTGAGATTAAGAAACACACCACCTCTCAGATACTGATTTATACCCGTCATTCTTTTGTTGCCAGTTGGTACACACTTCCTCTTCCTGTGTCTTTCTTCATTGTGTCTGTTGCTTACTTCCTCTTTTTTGTTTTAGTTTTTTTAAAGTTGGCTTCTCTTCCTTAGTCTCTCTCTCTCTATCTCTCTCTCACATTTTCTGTCTCACCCCATTCAATATGTCACTTATTGTTTGTTTCTGTCTTTCTGTCCACCTTTAGTGTAGTGATGTGTGTGTGTGTGTGTGTGTGTTTTGTCCGTGGTTGCTATTCTCCGAGGTGTGTATGTCTTTATCATCATCTTGCACAACGAGTGACTGGTGGTCACTCTTTTTAGCTGTTACTGTTGATGTTTGATGTTTCAATTTGATAAAAAAAGTCACAGAAAAATAGCATTTCCATCTTTCGCTCTCTCTCTCTCTCTCTCTCTCTCTCTCTGTCTCTCGCTCTATCTCTCTTTCTCTCTGTCTCTCTATCTCTCTCTCTGTCTCTCGCTCTATCTCTCTCTGTCTCTCTATCTCTCTCTCTCTGTCTCTCCCTCTCTCTCTCTCTCTCTCTCTCTCTGTGTCTATCTCTCTCTCTCTCTCTCTCTCTGTCTCTCTCTCTCTCTCTCTGTCTCTCCCTCTCTCTGTCTCTCTCTCTCATTCTCACACAGCAAGCGATGTGGCGCTCAGTCGTCTCTGTAACTGTCTCATTCCTCAGTCAAAAAGTTAAAATCTATTGATAAAAGATAGATGTAATCATTTCCAAAATTCACAACATGTTTTTTTTTCTAACAAAATACTCTGCTTCAATCTGTATTTTTTTTTTTGTTTAGCCATTCAAAAACAACATTTTCACAACGTTTGAAAAAGCAAAACAAAGGGAGGGCCGCGCCTGAATTAATGTTGCGCTCTATCAGCAATCCTACAGCACCATAAATTACATTTATACAACCACTGTTACACTAAATCCCCATTTTTTTAAAAGTGAAAATATCATAAAATATGATGACAGACATTCGAAGCTTCATTCAAAAACCTCAAACAAAGCTTCAAATGTAAAAAGTGACATTCGATACAGACCACAATGTTACCTACTCGTATGGAGCGCACAGCAACGTGTTGTCACTTATCTAAATAGTTGAAGCCAATTATTCATGGTGTTTATCTCTGTGTTGTTCCAGATGTTTTAGTCCAGGGATGCACAGATGCAACTTTTCCTCTCCCAATATGATACCTCAGCCCAGTTTACCTGCAATACTGAGTATTAATATTAGCCAAATCATTCGCTTTAATGTGTGAATGTAACACACGTCGTCTTCGATGGGAATAGCGGTGACCTACCAATACGTGCCAAGAGAAGACTTTCTGTATCTCTTTATTAAATCATCTTGTAAGGACAAGCTTCGGTGTGGCATATTCACATGCACTTGCACGTACATTTCCATATGTATGTGTGTGTGTGCGTGTGTCTGTGTATTTATAAAGGAGAGGTCCGAGGCAGAAGGGGGGATGACATGCATGTGTCCGGCCTGCTAAGATCGCTGACGACTCACACACTAACCGACAGACCGCCCTCGCGACATGACGGACGTACTGGTAAACCAACTGCATCTCTTCCTCCCTCTGTCTACCAGATTCCTTTTCTTGCTTTTCCTCTCTTTGTTCATCTCTTTGTGTCTCAATAAAACATCTGTCTGCTAGCAAAGACACAGGCCAATGGCAATAATAGCAATAATAGACTTCTCCTCTAGAGTTGTTCCTGTAGCGATACTGATACAGCCTTCTGCTCACAGGAACAAAGAACAACAACACATATCACTCGCTACCCGATCTGTATGTACTGCTTAGTTGGTATTGCTCATGTGCAAACTAGTACAACACACCTGTGGTGTAACACTCTCGTGGTGTAACACTCTCGTGCAACCTATTTTTCCAGATACTTTATTGATACATTGCGAACAAGAAATCGGTGTTGAGAAGCTTACATTATTATGATACGAAAGGCAGTTTAATCAGGAGGTTCTGACTCCTGAAGACAAGGGACAAGTGTCACTATTACACAAGGTTAAACCATGACGAGCTCGAAATCCATAAAACAAGCCTGAAAAATAACGAAATCTGAAACAGTTATGAGATTATGAGATTTCAGTGTTTTCTCTCCCCTTGTCTCCTCGTTATCTTTCTCTTAAATTTAATTGTCATTTCATTTCCCCTTGTTGCTTCCAATGTTGACGATATACAACTGCTGTCAGCTTGGCTCCCTCATATCTGCTTGTCGTTTCTCTGTCCCCTCTCTTTGTCCCCCTTCACCTTCTATCTTTTCCTCTCACTTTTTCTCTCACTCTCTCCCTAACTTTTTTCTTATCTCACTCCCTCCCATTCCTCCCATTCCCTCCACTCTTTTGTTTTCTTTTATTATCTCTGCCTCTCACCCACTTTCCCTCTTCATATCCCCCCTCTCTTTCTCCAATTCTTCCTCCCCTTAGGGTTACTAACAACCTAACAAGACAGGGGTGTCTACTTTTGGCCATGCAATGTACACCTTCATTTAATCATGGGGGAAAGCAGGACAACAGCAAAGCTTTTCTGAGCAGTCCTGCAAACCGCTGGCCTCTTTTCTTATCTCTAGTCTCCTTCCTTTTAAAGAATAAGGGATAGAGACACAGCAGAGGTGAGACATTCCTGCATTGATACCTGGGGCATTTATGTAGCTTAAGGGATACATAGTCAGATTTGTAAAGTTTGGTTGTTCTTGTGAAAGAAAAATGTTGACAAGTCCAGACTGGACTCCAGGGGTGTCCAAGTTTGGAGGGAGAAGGAATGTAAATGTTGGGTTTTAGCAGCATTTCTTCCCTTAAAGCCATCTTGGCATGAATGGGCCCATGCAGTCATGACGGGTTGGGTTGTTGTGCGTGGGTGTGCATGTGTAGACACCAGGTCTGATTCATCAAGTTTCAGAAAGAAACCAAGAAGCGCTGTGTGTCACAATACCTCTGACTCTGTTTCCTGCCTCTCTCTCTTTCTCTCGCTCTCTTTTCCTGTTGCATTGGACTGGCTTTCGTCTCTCTTCCTCCTTCGCTGGAGTGAATGCTTGTTGATTGATGGAAGAGTGCGAGAAAATCAAAAGAAGAAGCCGTTAGTTATTTCATTCAGTCGTCCATCCTCGATCCGCCATTGAATCGACTCGTCCCTGGTGAGCTTTGTCTGTGTGCTGCCACTTTAACGTGCCGGGTTATTGAGCAGGGTTTGGTTATTTTGTACACTCTTGAAAGTCGTGACTTCGTAGCTCAACAGATGGAGCAAGGCAGTACCGGCATTCGTGGTTTGATTCCCTCTCTGGCTGCCCATGCAGTTGATAAGAGTGTCTACCAAGGTGAAAGCTGCTTCATTGCTCAAATGTATGCGATTCAACGACGCCTCTGTGGGTTATTGAGAACATTCTCTGTTGTCTCTTTGATGAAACTCTTTCAACACCCCACCCCGTTAGATACACTTGAAAATGCATCGTCATCAAGCTTTAAACCAGACTGTTTGTCTCAGTTCCTGAAAAGTGGGCATCTTGGGGATAAATGCAGCTTTGCAGTTTTTTGGCTGATAAACGACAAATAACCTGCTTATTTTCCAAATCAGAAAGTTTCAGATGGATTTCACACCTTTCAGGTCGTTGGCTTTCTTTAGTTCATTGTTTACCGTTCATCTTGATGCCTTGGCAACTGCTGTATACACATTTCAAATGCTTTACACTTACAATACAACTAGGAAATAATACAGTAACAATTTCACCATTCAGTTAAACGCACTCTAATCATTTTTATAATTGTTAATTACAGCATGCAATGAAACATGCGGATGCCAGCAGGGAGCTTTGGATGCTCCAACATCTGAGATTGAAGAGTCGGATTTGGCAGCTTTGCAAGAAATGACCAAAGTCACATGATTGTTTGAATGTTTAGTTTTACTTATTGTAAAGCTGCAGCTAACAATTACTTTCATCACTTGTTAATCTGATGATTTATTTTCTCCATTAATGGAAGACGTTTCTTGCTCCAAAACAAATCACCACAATGTTTTAAAACCCAAGGTGTTTGCATTACATTGTGTGCACAACCAACAGGCTAAAACACAAAGGTAGTGCGTGAAATATCTCGGAAAACAAATCCGCAAAGTACTCTAACTATTAATGTTGTCAAATAAATGCAGTGAAGTTAAAAGTACACTATTTCCCAATGAGGTGTAGTGGGCTAGATGTAAATAGTTTCATATATTTACATGGAAGTACTCAAGTTAAGTACAAATACCTCAAAATTGTACGTAAAAACGGTACTAAAGTAGCCTAGTTGTACTTAGTTACATTCCACCACTGCTAGAAAAAAGAGCACAAAGTCGTATACAAGAGCACCTAGTTCTTCATAGCTCTTACCTCTTGTTTATGCTCTCAAAGTGCTCCATTGATGCAACATTAAAATGTACTGAATTTTCTTATGGGGGAGCATGCACCCGGACCCCTTAGAGTGTCCAAGGTCCACCCACCATAGTCCAACAAAGTCCTGTGCGAAACAATGAAGATTATAAGTCCTGAAGTAAAATTTAACCGATGGAAAGTGTTGACCTGTAATGTAAAGTTAGGGCAATTTGTAGTTGTATGTAGTATGTATTGTAGTCAAGATGCTGTTGGTGTTGGCATAGAGCATATTGAAGTGCTGCAAGTGGATAATGAATGTGTTGGAGGAATTGTAGAGGAATGATCTAAACACTGCTATTGTTTAAACCTTCAGCTGGTCCAGAGGTACAAACAGAGAATGAACATGTAGAGCTTCAGTGGCTCCAGAAAATATGGCTGTTGAGTTTAACATTCTTGTCATCCGCTGCAGGGATCAAACCTTTGAGTTGACAAAGAAAAGATGTTGCTTTTAAAGGATGAGTTCACCCAAATGACAAAAGAGCTGTAGAGTTGTTGTCTCTGAGATGTGTGCTTGTGACAATGAGGAACTGAAAAAAGGGATTTGACCATTTTGGTCACATTAAGTGTCTTTTGTATGTTTCTTTTTGCTCATTTTGGACATTGATTGGGTTTAAAGTGTTTTTAATGGGATGTAAACATTCTCTTGTTTGGTTAAAGGAGAACCTTTAGAAATAGTCGCGTAGCTCGTATGATTGAGGTGACGTGTGTGTGTGTGTGGTTGTGTGGTTGTGGTGTGATTATAAGTAGACACGTGTATGTTGCGAATGTGTGTGGATCACAGTATGTTTGTGTATTGTATCTTGGAATGCACATGTGAGCAGTTGTAGTGTGTGTGTGTGTGTGTGTTTAACCAGGCTTGTCCATATAAGGTAAGGAGAGGAGATGCATTTTGGAGCTTGTCGGCGCAGCCCTCTGGTAAAAAACACCATATATCTGTCGCCACGGAGTGCTGTTAGGCTGGATTTATAGACCCACTTACTGTGTGTGTGTGTGTGTGTATTTGTTGTTAAGTAAGAGGGAGTAGTGTGAAAGCGAACGTGTGTGGGATTTTCAAAGAAAGTAGATAAAGAGAGACAGATCAAGAGCAAGAGGAGAGGAGCACACTGTACAAAGCGTGCATGTGTGTGTGTGTGTGTGTGTGTGTGTGTGTGTGTGTGTGTGTGTGTTAAACAGTGCATTAGCGAAGCTTTAGCAGTGTTAAACATGTCAGGGCAGGAGCTTGGCAAAGCTCCTCTCCTCCATAAAACATTTTCCTGTCTTCCTGCACCAGATCTGGGGTTCTAAGACACCAAGAACTTGAGGAACACCAGAGAAAAATCCTTGCTGGGATTTGGTATCAAAAACTGCTCAGAAAGGCCTTGTTTGTCATACATCCTGTGAATGCCCTCGGCCTCTAGTCTGTGGTTGTCAGGTTTCATGAGGCTGTGATTATCCTAGAGGTCACAACCGGTCATTTCAGGTGAGGTCATTCCAGTGCTGAAAATAAGATGTTGGCGAGGCAAAGGTGAGAGACTTCCATACAGCATAGTAGGTCTGAGTGTCAGCAGAGTGAAGCGACATAAGTGTGCTGTGGATATGTTGTGTTGTGGATTGAAATCACAACTGAAACAGGTGATTAAGTGCAACATGTTTGATTGTTGCAGTTGTTTGTTCAGCAAAAATGTCAAACATTGATGTGAACATTTTTTTCTTTTGGGTTAGACTGTAGACTTTTGGGCTGTGGCTTGTTTTAGTTTCACCTTCAATCTTATGAGATCTAATCTAAATTAATGAGTTCATGCCAGATTTGAAGGCTCCTCTGGTGAGGATTCCTCGGTTTCTCCTCACCAGATGACTTCTATAGCGTTGTGACTTCACTAGAATAATTCCAAGAATATATAAGATATAAAACATGAGAGAACATGACAGGTAGTTTGTGAAAAATGTGCCTCTTACTTCCAGCTGTGAGGTAATAACGCCTAAAGGTGTAAAGGGGTGCGATATACAGTATAGTGTTGTATGTTGCCTGTTCAAATTCCACAAAAGCAGTGTTGCATAAGTCAAGAAAAATGATTAGCCAGTGTGAACTAAAGAAAAGACCTTCACCCATTATTCAGTGTGAAGTAGGAGGGGCTTGAGATACCGTGTTTTTGACTGTTATATGTCCTGACTGCTCTTGGTGACCGTGGCTCACTGGCTTAAGAGGGTTGTCTTAAAGCTTATGTTTGCAGCGTCCATTTAAAAAAACAACATTCAAACCTCCGAGTTGATATCACGGTATTTGACGTTCTGCACAGATAACATAGTTGGACGCATCTAGCGACGTAATTTCTCGCTGGTGTAAAATTATAATTGTAATTGTTATGAAGTGGAGGGACTTCTGCATGAAAGGAATATCATATTTTATTAGCCTCAGTAGTGGATATAAAACTAAAAGAGACCCATGGGATGCTATTAATCGTTAAGTGTTGAAGTGATAGTGCAGACAACAATGCTTTGTAAAATACTTGAATCACATTGTTTTCCAAGACATTTATTACATCAGTATATCGTATGTTTTCATTCTCAAACATAGCTTAACCATGTCATGTGATATGTCACTTCAGTACACAGGAACAAGACCTGCTGGGCCCACTACAGAAACTTCCAGATGAACATATAACATCCAGGGATTGTCGTTATAGACACTAACTAACACAGACCATCCCGGTAACCACACTGACCAAACAGGGTCCAGGACAGTAGACGTGCACGTGTGTGTGCTCATGATCAGGATGGTACCACAACCGTCTCACTTTGAGCAAAGTAAACGCTAATAGCAGCATCGCTCGTTGCAGAGCAGCATTCAACAGGCAGACACAGAATAGCAGACAACACAAATATGCAGAATAAAAACAAACCCAGCTTACAGTTTCATTTGACTCTCTTCATTTTGTTTCAGAGAATGTAAAAACAATGTGGTGGGTCCCCCTCCCTTCCTCACCAGTGCGTCCTGTGTCCTCAATGACACAGTACGGTGTGAACTCTGCACTCAGTATTCAGCAAAAAATATGCTACAGTTAACAAAACTTTTTTTAGCATTCTATAATGTAAAATATTAAACCTCAAATACACACATGCACAGACAAGCGAACAGCAGTAAACAAAACAAAAAAAAAACAGCAGTTGATGCACAGGTCACCTGCGGGTTGCGCATGAGTCTAAAACGTAGATGCCTTTCCTTCCATTGCCTGTAGATGGCACCTATTGCTATATTGTGACGCTTTGTCTGTGACAATATCTACATCTGCAAGTCAAACTGCTGCTGCTCTCTGTTAATCTAAAAAGCTCACATTGTGTCCTGAGTGTCCATTCAATTGTCACCAACCAGTTGATTAGATGTTCAAGTTTGTTTATAAGGGAAAATTTTGGTCACAGTGACCCCCACCAATATGTAACACAAACGCGCGCACACACACACACACACACACACACACACAGGGCTGTTGGCGATCAGGTGGTGAGATTACGGAGCAGTAATCTCTCAGATTAATACTTAAAATGAATGTTTAATTGCTTAAACCCTGCTGGCAGGTGCAGATGCGTGTGTGTGTGTGTGTGTGTGCATTTGAGTGTGTGTGTGTGTTGGTAGACCAACGTGCATTACACAAATGCCCGGCAGTGCCTCTCTGAATTGAAATGTCATCTTGCTTTATTGGCATGGTATGCGAGTCCATCTGTGCTGCCAAAGCACGCAGAGATGGCAAGCAAATGTGTACAGTACAAAAGAGGTGATCGCAGCGCAGTTGACCTATAGATGTATGATGGACATGCACAGCACTGCATGCATTTAGCCTTAAATATACAGAAATATGCTTGTTTTGTTTTCTCATTAATACAATAAAGATTGTGTCAGTGAGGACATCAAACACGACAGGCATCAAGCTATTAAGAACTTCGGGTGTTGTTTACTGAACGGCGACACATTGTTTCAATTTTACAACTGATCAAACAGTCCAGATATAGTAAACGAAAGTCATGTTGTGGAAATGTTGTTTAATTATCGGTCATACAGTTGGCTCCTTGTACGACTCAACAGTCGCCTTTGCTTTCTTACGCTGAGACAAGAATGTGTGAATGAAGCAAAGTTGAAGCTATAGCTAGTTAGCCAGCTTGCAAATGACACCATGTGCTTCATGGGACACTGGCTTCAAGGGCTGCACAATTATTGCCAATATGATAATCGCCATTACTTTGATCGATATGATTATTTATCACGATTATTCCTTGAAGTTAGTGACAAAATATTTGTATGCGTTTTCACGTGCAAATTGATTGTAATTTTAAGTACCGTTGTGCTACATTCCTCCGAATTAACAAATCTCTTCATCAAAATAAGACTTACAGTAAGGTCTTCTTCGTCTGAATTCAGTGCATTTTGACCGTCCCTGATATACAAGATGGGGTAAAATGTGTAATACAGTGTACTGCTGTTCTACTCTCAACTGCAGCTGCAACATTCTGCAACATTTTGAGAATGACAGCTCCCCAAAAAGTGAAGCCACAACATCTTAATCGCTGTGTAGCAGGACGGTGCAGGAAATCAGCATGTGTGCTCTGTCCACTTTACCAGGATAAGTACAAGGTCAAAAAATATTCCGAGATGGCGTTAAGATGAGAGGGAAGTGAACTAATTTGTGTGTGTGTGTGGTTTCTCAGCATTCTAAAGTCATCTAGTTTAATCAGATTAACACTCCGACCCAAATCCTGTTAAACACACACACACACTCACACTGAAATTAATGTGGAGCAAGAGGAAGTGAGACATCTGCTCAAAAGGAACTGTACACATTAGCATCTTTCTTTCTTCATGTCCTTTTCTCAGCAGTCTATTTTCTTCCTTTCTTTTCTTGCTTTCTTCTTTCTAAACTAAGCTGGTGCTGGAATTCAGTCATCACCTCCAGAAAACATGAATTTACACACACACACACACACACACACACACACACACACACACACAAAGGGAGAAACGCGATAGCTCTGTGTTATAAAAGAGAGGAAGGGGAGTGTCTTTCCTGTCTTTGCTCTGAGAGTGCAGGTAAACTGTGACACCAGCGCTAGTGTGTGAGTGTGTTTCTGAAGGTGTGTGATGTATTTTGTGTGTGTCTCAGCAGTGAGCATGCCCTGTTAGAGGCCCCACAGCTGGCTGAGTGAGACACTTTCATTGGTATAAATGGGCACCGTCTTGAAGAATAGTCTCCAGATCTGATTATACATCCACGGTTTCATCATGAAGGGTTTCTTCTGTCTTTTTTAACTGACTCAAAACAAGATAAATAATATATTCATTTGAATCACCGGGTCCTGATTGGTCCTCACTGATGTAATGTTTTTCCGTCTGTCGCTACTTTTTCATTGCTCCAGCCAGCAGTCTGTCCATCATCGACAACAGGCAGCACAACATGAAAATGTTGCGGGTTACTGCTTTCATTCACTAATCCACAGTATTACCGGCATCACCATTCTGCCACATTCACCCGCTCTGAGTGTTGGCATCAAGTGCACACACACACACACACACACACACACACACACACACACACACACACATACACACACAGATCTGCTGCCCACTTCTGTCCCTGTGCTGGCAGACAGACAGACACACACACACACACACACAGAGTCGACAGCTGGAGGTTAAAGTTAGCTGTAGTTTCACCATTTTTGAGAAATGGAAAAATAACAACAGCACCCAATCAGATGATGAAAGCATCTACATGGAATTATCTTCACACACACACACACACACACAGTTGGTGTGTATTTGTGTGTATTGGCTTGCTTTTCTTTTACGTCTGAATGCACCTTTTATGTTTGCGTATGGATGTCACTTATGTGCCTTTTCATTATGCATGTGTGTGTGAGCACATGGTGTCCACTGTGTGCTGGACAGTATGTACATGTTTGCCCATATGGCTGTGTTTCATAACTCCTTCTGGCCCATTCGTCCCAAGAAGTACAGTAACATTCTTTGAACTCCGTTTTCAAGACGATGGAGGGAGCTTTAATCAGAAGATGTATAAAAAAAGGAACTGTATTTAAACATGTTTGTCATAAATAAAGCGATTCAAGAAACTTGGTGTCCTTAGTCCAGAACCTAAAGTTGAGAAATCTGTGTTTGTGTTTGTGTGATCGTCTTAGTGTGTGTGTGTGTGTGTGTGTGTGTGTGTGTGTGTGTGTGTGTGTGATCACAGCTCAATCACATGATGCATCACATTGCACGGTCTGTCTCCATACCCGCTCTCTTTCACTTCCTCTATTCTACATGCCGTCTCTCTCTTCCTCCATACCCTCTCTAAATTTGTAAATCTCTTGTCTCTCTCTTTCTCTCTCCCTCATGTACTCTATAATCTTGCCATCTTTCGACATCTCACCCTTTTTTTATTTCTCTCTGTATCTCCCTCTGCCAACTTATTTATTCTTTCCCCCTTTTCTCGCCGTCTCACATCAGATAACCCTCGTCTTTTTTCTTCTTCAATCCCCGCCCTTCCCCATCTCACTCTCTGTTTGAAGAGAAAAAGAGTGTTTTGTTCATCTTAATCTAAAACAGCAGGTTTATGTGTTTTGTTTTTTTTAAAGCCTCAAAGCACGTTACACTGCAAAGCAGTGCTCATGCCTTCAAGTCACTGAAATGTGCTTCTTCATTTAACTGACAAAACTCTCTTTTTTCTCAAGTTCTCTCTCTTCCGCCCTAATTTACAATTTAATTATTACTACTATTAGCATGTCTGTTGCACAGAGACAGTAGTGTGGAAAAGACTGGAGTCTGGCAGAACAGAGACTAATGTAATCAAAGACGTCATAAAAATGTATTCTTTTATTATTCGACTGCAGATCCTTCACTGTGAACTCGTACTCATCAATCGTCTCTAAAGGCAGACATGCTATGTGTAAAACACTGACCGACACATGAACTGTGTAACCTTGCTATGATTACTGTAAACAAAGATCATTTTTAGACCATTTCCAGCTTCTGTCTAACATGAGTGGTGTTGTTAGAGCTCAACTTTCTCCATATTCAGACTCTCGTTGGAGATGTTGGAACATCAGAAACATGTTAAAAGTCCTTTTCTTTTCCAGAAGTTCTTTCAACCTTTCATGTCCACTGGATGTGGCTTTGTTGCATCCCGGTTGACCTGAAAATCATCTTCTGTCAGCAAAAGCTTGCTGGTCTGAGCTCCACAAATGCAATAATGCAGCAAGAGGCTGACTGAGATCTTTGGAGTGTCTTTAAATCCCCAAAATTAACTGAGCATTAATTGATTTATACTTAAAGTCCTTTTTTTCGAGTATTCCCACGTATTGGTACATCATACTTTTCAGTTTAAGATCCTACATAAAAATACATATGATGAAGGAATAGTTAGAAGAACCAAAACATTATGAAAATGAATTGGCGGTCCCTGTTGACAAAAGCGGTAGTGTTTCTGAGCACCACAGTCCCTTTAGAAAACCTAATTCTACAGCAGCAGTGGGACAGTCTACCCTGCACAGGTGCTTTTGCTGCAGTAATTAAAGGATAGTACTTATTCCACCACTATAAATGACAGTGAAGAAGAAATCACAACATGTTTCTCTCTCTCTCTCTGTCTGTGTCTCTACAGTACACAGGTCCAATCCCGGCCGAGCGAGGGGGCGAGCTGGCCATGGGGGGAGGTCGCAGCGAGACCTCGGCACTGAGCGGGACGGGAGGGGGGCGGGGCATGACCACTACGCAGAATTCCCAACGGCCCAACGCCTGCTGCTTCTGCTGGTGCTGCTGTTGCAGCTGCTCATGGTAGGAGACAGGAACACACACTGCATTTATACAGACAAATACACACACACACACACACCTGGCACACATGTGAAACCTCTTATGTAAGCAAATACACACTGGCGCAAGTACTGCTGTCCTGCAGGGCTGTATCCAATGCCTTTTTTTTTACTTTCCTTAATTGAGGCTTTTGAATGAAGCTTCAAATCACATCATCCCCTTAAAAATAAATTCTCAAACAATATCCTCAATTTGAATACTGGTAAATCATCAGATTAAGTGAGTTACTTAATCTTACCAGTGCCTAATTCCCTCAACCAATTTATGGTTGAGGGATTACCGCCACACAACTCTCAACACGGCGACGGCTGAGCCGGCGGTTATCAGCTAAAGGTGATAACAACACAAACAGTGTAATCAACAGCAGCAGAGCTAACAGTGGTAACTTGAGGGGGAATTGGAGAGTGGCTGCTACACATGACTAATCTGAATTATATCCAGTATAGCAAACATTATAGCATGTGCTCATATAATAAGACAGTTAGCTTGGATGTTGTGAGCATATTTAAGGCCGTTAAAGTCATGGACTTTGTTCTGCAGAACAAACTACAAGAGGTTGGGCAATCCGTGTCATGGTTTACCGACATCACACCAGAGTGTTCATTTATAGGCTCGTTTTAATCTGAGGAGACAGGAAGTAGCGTGGATCATTACAGTAGTGTGATTTTTGAGCTAAGCAGCCGTATGTATTACATTCTTCAGGTTCCTGAAGCTGTTACTAGAAAGCCCGGAGCACGACAAAAACATTTCAGCGGAACACAGACCGGTCTCATTCCTAGGTCGTGAAATACCGTCGCTTTGTCACAGCCCTCTGGATCTGATACCGACGCACAAGGCACACTTCAACGTCCGTGAGACGCACTGGTGATCGCACGTGTTTTTGTCTTGTTGCAGAGAGTGGAGTTCTGTTCCTTTTTTTTAAATTTAAAGGCAAAGTGGCACTGCATCACCCATACAGGCGCAACTAAACTCACTAACCAAACACCCGCCCCACACCGAGGTGAAAGACAATGACGTGGCAGAAATTGTTGGGCCGGCACCCCTTTTAAAACCACGACAGAATCGGCGTCAGTAAAACTTCAGCAGTGTGTGTGTCAGCTGTCTTCTTGTTCGAGTGTTACTGACATACAGTATGTTCTTTATGTATTCATGAAGTAACAACAATGAAATAAGGACCTAATAAAGTCAAGTACCAGTTTCTGGTAAAGGCAGACTTGTGTTCTTTGGTTCTACTTACAGCTGTAGACCATTGACCATCGTCTGCCTTGTCTCTCTACTGAACAGTGTGACACTTGTGACAATCTCTACCGGCATCACACACTGCAAACATAAGCAGCCCAAGCTGATCAATCACAGTTTTTGCGGTTTCCTACTTTCAGCCACCCAGTGTGGCTATATGCACACACACGCTAACACACACAGGAAGACATCGGACAGAAGTGTTCACCATTAAACACTCTGAGTCTCCAGACATTAGTCAGACAGTAGCTGTAGAGTGATTAGGTCTCTATAGTTCCCACAGGGTAACTCATTATTTATAGCTCTCTCTCTCTGTGTTACACACACACACACACACACACTGAAGGTGTTGACACCTGTAGCTCCTGCTTTACCCTGCTGTTAACATAGCTTTGGTTAGTGCCGTCATTCAATGGGGTAGTAACATCGTTGTAGGTGATCGTACACGTGTTCATAGTTCTGAGAGCAATTACTCTTCTGTCAGCTGTGCTTAAGTGTGTGTGTGTGTGTGTGTGTGTGTGTGTGTGTGTGTGTG
>NW_022280035.1:8415380-8418402 GCF_004355925.1 Anarrhichthys ocellatus | reverse complement strand
GTGTGTGTGTGTGTGTGTGTGTGTGTGTGTGTGTGTGTGTGCGTGTGTGTGCGTGTGTGTGTGTGTGTGTGTGTGTGTTCCCTGCCTAAGAGCAGTTTCATCATGTCAGTCTCACTCTCAGGAATGAAGAGGAGAGGCGGAGGAGGAGGAAGAGAATATCACAGGACACCAAGATGGAAACCATACCAAACTGTGAAGCTTGGTGAGTCTGCAAGCACGAACACACAATCATTTTGTGTGGTTTAAAGTTTGTCAAAAACGTATTGATTAACATTTTGTAGATTAGGTTATCGCACAAAGAAACGATGGTTGTTTTTTGGTGTGGATGCATGATTTGTCCACTCAAATTACTTTAACACTACATGTCATCATTCCCCCATTCACACCCATTGATACACGGATGGCAAGGGCTACCATGCAAGGTGCTACCTGCCCATCTAACTAACATTCACACACATATTCACACACCAATTTGGGGGTTGAGTGTCTTGTGTCCAAGGACACATCGACATGGACTAGCGGAGCCTGATTGAAGGATGACCCTGTCCACAGTCGCCCCAGACAATCCAAAACATCTCAATTCTATCAGAAACATGACCAATTCTTAGTGAGATAGTACTTCTGTACCATTTCTCTTTTTTTAATCAGCGAGCTGCGTACAGGGCATGAGCTTTGGACCGCGCCCGTCATTAAGAAATTAAAACCATCTTCCCACTCTTCTTTCCTCAGCGCCAGACCGTCAGCGGAAGAGATCCGTCTGTGGTCTCAGTCTTTCGACAAGCTGATGAGGAACCCTGCGGGTCGAAATGTTTTTCGGGAGTTCCTTCGGACGGAGTACAGCGAGGAGAACATGCTGTTCTGGCTGGCCTGCGAAGACCTCAAACAGGAAATCAACAAGGGCGCAATTGAGGAGAAAGCAAACTCCATCTACGAGGACTACATTTCCATACTGTCGCCAAAAGAGGTAGGAGTGCTGTGAGGTAATTGCGGATACACACCTCTATTTCGATCAAAGCTGTTTGAAGGACCAGCCTGCTGGTTTTGGAAGTTTTAGCTGCTATGACGGCTTCAAACTGAAGGTTCTTAGCGTACAGAACACTCTTATCACAGCAACGCTCTCTGGAACCTTCGGGTTAAATCGTGCATGACCCTTATATCTCTTGAATGCATCAGAAGAAAGAAGGGGGAGGAGGGCATAAAGATTAAAGAAGATTATTGCAAGTTAATCACTTCAGGATGATCGGGCAACGTTGCTGGAGTTCTTTTATTTATGGATTTTCTTTAGTAAGATCTGGCAGATGCATTTTGTTTTCCAGTGGGTTTGTTGCTTCATCTGTGCCGGACTGTCAGTTTGTCAGTCTGTCCAACATTTTTATTCACAGCATCACTATTGTCATAAAATGTGCTCTGTTGATTTATATGGACCACAGAGCTAATGATTTCCAGTAGAGCCATCATCAGGCAAGAATTCCTATTTGGGAAATGGATTGACGTCATGCTATAAAATTTACTGAGCGTGTCCGTCCTCCCCAGATCATGAATCCTTTTTGTTTTTTATGCCTCCGGGCCAGCGTTAGTCATGACATTTTATTATCGTGTTGGCAGTTCGTCCCATTCTTGTGAATGCAATATCTCTAGAACGCCTAGAGGGAACACAAACGTCCACTTGACCTTCAGGATGAACTTATTAGAATTTGGTGGTCAAATGTCACTGTGACCTCAAAAAACATGGTGTTTTTTTGCTTAAAAAAAATAGCCCCGTCCCTTCCTGTCTTGTAATACCACTTGTACCTTGAGAGGCGATAGTGAGGCACTGTAGTCTGACCTCAGTCGAACATGAGAGGACAAAGAAGTAGCGCTGACCTGAAGGCTCGTCAGTCACGTTGAAGGTACAGGGTCCGTGTACATTTTGATAGTTTATTATTGGATTAAATTCAAAGTGGCAGGAAAGGGAAAACGACCCACTCCTTATCTGCCACTTTGGATTTAGTCCAATAAACAAACTATCACGGCGTACACGGACCGTCCAGCCCTCAGTCCGGTTAGCGGCACACACTCACAGATGACTAATGTAAACTATAGCCTGACGCCTACAGTGAAGCAGTGTTGTTTTGACCAGCTCTCAGAATTTCAGCAGTTGGCTGTTATAACTGATTACTGTAAATCAGGATTGTATGGACCCAGTAGTAGAGGTGAAATGCCGACACCTATATATTTGGAGCATGTGGCTACATGTTACACGCTTTTTTTTTTTTTTTTTTTTTTTTACATTGAATTTTTTGTCATGCTGCACATTTAGTGGTTTTCATTTGTCAGCTGTGATGCACGTGCACGGTGTTCACACCAACACCCACCTCAAGAAATGTGAGCCCTGCTGATTGACCAAGTGATTATCGTTGGTGATAAACTTTAGACATACTGTCGTACAAACACACACTGTGAATGTGTTCAAGTTTTCCTGCTGCTGAGAAATGGGGAAAGCACTGTCGGCTTTACTGCTATTTTTAACTGACTGACTCTGTGTGTGTGTGTGTGTGTGTGTGGTTGCTTTATTTAGTTGGAGCGCTGGAGGCATTGCTTGTCAGGCTTCATCACAAGTGTGTACTTCTGTGTGTGTGTGTCTGTGTTAGCATGTTTAGACACAGGTGTCTGTACAGTTGCGTTAGTGTGTGTGTACAGTTTGTTTATAGGAAGCTATAAATTGCTGCTCTCACCTACTTCTGGCAGTAGAGGCTTTTTATAGACCCACACACACATTAGAATACAGAGGTATCTAGACGTGTGAGTCTGGCAGAGAAGATGCATGCCTGTCTGCATGTCTGACCTTTGTAGGATGCCTATCTCTCTTTGTGTGTGTGTGTGCGTGCGTGTGTGTGTGTGTGTGTGTGTGTGTCTTTCCTAAATAAGAGCGGAGAGAAAACATAGTAGACAGCTTGTCGTGCTATAAATATCTGCTGGTCTGTCTGTGGGGCCCTTGTGTGTGTGTGTGTGTGTGTGTGTGTGTGTGTGTGTGTGTGTGTGT
>NW_022280035.1:8409231-8415370 GCF_004355925.1 Anarrhichthys ocellatus | reverse complement strand
TGTGTGTGTGTGTGTGTGTGTGTGTGTGTGTGTGTGTGTGTGTGTGTTCCAGTGCTGATAACTGTATGTGTTCAGGCCTCTATGGAAGATAATAAACCAAACTACAGAGCACGAAACAACTTCAGACTTTAATCAGCCAGCGAGTCCACATCTGAGAGTTCAGAGACAAAAGTATAGGTGCAGCATTCGTTTGATGTCTAGAATCGTGATTTGCTTGCGCTCAGTCAGAAACCAGATCACACTCATTTCCTGCAGCTTCACAAGCACTTTTTAAAACCCCAAACTAGAAACTGTGAAACAACGAGTCTACAGAAAATAAACTGGCATGTCCTTGAATGTGTTGTCGTCTCTCTTCATTGAACTGAATTGAATGTCCCTCCAGGTGAGTCTGGACGCCCGGGTTCGAGAGGTGATCAACAGGAAGATGCAGGACCCGACAACTCAGTCGTTCGAAGACGCCCAGCTACAGATCTACACGTTGATGCACAGGGACTCCTACCCACGATTCCTCTCCTCCAGCATCTACAAGTCGCTCCTTCACGGCGGCTCGCGTACCTCCTCTGAATCCTAGTCCCACACCTCCTCCCCATCTTCTGATCCTGCAGTTACAGGATCGATGCCAGACCATTTCATCGCAGATCCAGCACAAAACTTTCCAAAAATGATCAGACAACTCCTCGCCTCCTCAGTTCACTTCTGAGAATCTCAAATCTCTCCCGATTACTGCCAAGACTTTCTTCTCATTTCTCCTTTTTTGTTTCTTCTCCATATCCTCAACTTTTGGTATTGTTGCCAAGACCTCCTGTCCTCCTCTCAGCTTTCGTCTCCAGTTGACTCCTCTCTTCTTTATTTCTATTCTTGTTGCTTTGTTCTCATTAAATCTTCTTTTTCGCAATCTGATCCTTTTCTTCATTCTTCCATTCTTTTTCACTAGTAATACCAGTATTTGCCAGGTAATAGTTGCCATAAAACGTTAAGTTTGATTGGAAAGAATTTAATTTAAACAATATCTTAACTATTTTTACTTAAAAACTTAATTTTCATTTTTATTGTCAGGATGGAAAATAATCTGTAAGAGTAGGCCAATATTGGTTTTTAAAATAAACTCCCTTACACCCTAACAAGCAAACGCTTTGGATTAGTTTGACAGGGTCAAACAAGGGTCCACTTACTATCTTTTTTCTACAGCTTTCAACTTAATCTCACAGTCTTCCTCAGTGGATGGGGTTTGCACAATCTGAGAGGTCTGAGCAAACACTTTCTGGAAGGATGTGGTCCAAAGGTCTGGAAAAAACTAAGTAAGTGGACCTTGAGTAAGACTACAGCCTGAACAGTATTGGATTGTTGTCTCTGATATTGATATTTAACGCTTAAAATTAAAAAACATTTAGGCTTCCATCTATTCCTGTCGACTCCTAAAGCTGCTGAACACTTCAATCCTTCTATCCTTTCAACCAATTTCCTACCTTAGAACCTCTTCTTCTCCCTCGTCACCTCAACAACTCCTAAACAGAGAAGGAAGCCGTCTGGATGTTGAAGTATTTCAGAGGGATATTATTTACTTGGGAGATTTTAATGCATTTAGTATTTAAGTATTCACCTTTGTCATGGACTCGTATTGGATTTTTACTAATTTGCCCCTCAGTTGTCCAATGACATCCGCCCACCTCATCACCTCGTTTTTCATCCTGCAGTTCTCTACTTTGAGAATGATGGAAAGGAAAAAGATGGATGCTGTCACATTCCTTCTCTTTCGCTCTTTCTTCTCTCTCTTTCAACTGGAAAACACCGGGTGCTCCCTCCATCCCCTGCTACGAACCACAACATTTTTTGTTCTTTATTTATCCACTCTTTTTTGCTGGATCAATCATTTCACTCCTGTGATAAACAAACGGACAAATGGATGGATGACACTTCCTTCCGACTACTGATTTACAAACAGACAATACGTCTATTTTTTAAGAGAAAACTATATGGAACATTTTAATTATGTTGATTGTTCTTGGTTTTGTTTATTTGGTTTGTCCCACTCTCTCCCCTTCCTGGATTTTTTTGCAAGAGACTGTACTGATCCCCACCCGACGCAACACCACAGACACCACTGATGCAATAAACACTGGAGTTTGGAAAAACATTCTAACGCTTGCACACATTTACAAAAATTGTTACTATACAATTGGTTAATTCATTTTTGAATAATTGATAAGCAGATCAAATGTGAAAATTGGCTTTTTGATATTCTATATTATTGTAGATTTAATATAACTTTGCCATTTGGTCCGATAGACAGCATGAGGAAAAACTATCTCTCGGCTCTTGGAAGTTGTGAAAGTCCAGGAAGTCCCATAGGAAATCGCAGGGAAGAGGTTGGAGTCGGGGGTCGCCAAAGAGCAAAATTGAAAACTGCAGTTTTATTGTTCAGGAAGGACCAAAGAAGATGAAATGGAAATCATAGTTGTCCTATTAAGTATAGTAATACAATTCTACACACATTGTACACACACCAGGGTGGCCTACCTGGGCACTGCTGCTGCTGACCTCTCACCTTTGACCTCACCACCCACTCGGACGCCTGCTCCCGATTGGCTGCAGGAGGTTGTTGGGCTGAACTCTGGTTGGTCAATTCAGGAAGGGGGGTGGGAGGAAATCCCAGGTGCAACAAAAATATATATAGATATATTAATGAAAAAACAATTTCTAAAAATGATATATAGAAAAAAAAGATGTTATGTGAGATGGGATGCTTACACGCAGTGCTTTGTGGGAAATGTAGTTTGAAGAAAACAAATGTTTGTAGTTGTCTGCAGAGGCCGGATCAACAGAAGAAGAGCTCGTAACCAGACAAGTCGCTCAGAATGCATTCATCTTAGTATTGTTAATGTTATTTATTTTATATTTTGTTAAAACTGTGATTTTAATTGTATATATATATAAACGGAAACCCTTGACCATCCAATGAGAAGCAGCTTCGTTTGTTCAGTGTTTGTGAGTAAGTGAATGCATTTCCTCACAGTATGAGTCTCGTCAGTACTCGTGGCTTTGCTGGGAATCAGGCCCTCACATTGCCACCTTCACTTCTTTGATATGATAAATGATTTATAAAATATAGATTTTTTCCAGATCAGCATGAAGTTAGAGGAAGAATAATTATGTTGTTTTACGACTCTGGTCATATTTTTACAGCCCAATCGATACTGGATTTTTGACTTGGGAGCTTAAAAGATCTGATGAAGATATGTCAGCCGATGCAGTAAATGCACAACATAAACAATCTGTTTCAATAGACGAGGGTTCTAAACAGCCACTTTAAGTGAAAATGCAGTTTGAAAGTGAACATGAACTGAGCAGAAACAGACATAGCTGTTTACTCTGTGTTGATACTCCCAACACTCAGTTCCTAAAGGAAACCAACACACACACACACACACACCCTACCTGTGAACCAGTCCATTTGTAGTGTGTGTGTGTGTGGGTGTCTGGTCTTTTTCCACAGTTTACTGTAACTTGATATGTTTGTGTTTTGGAGTAATTCCCTGTGTGACACACACACACACACACACACACACACACACACTGCCTCATGCCTCCATATTCTCACACAAACACACACTCACTGCCAATTCTTTATCTGTCCATCAATGTTTCTTTCCCAGCACTCCGCTCTAGTTTTCTGTTGATGAACACTGACAATCTTCACTTCTCCTGCTTATCACTTTTAGAGCCGTGTGTTCTAGTCAACGAGCAGATGGCTCTCTTTTTCTTTCTTTGCTGCTTCAAAGTCACACCAAACTTTAATATGTTGTTACTCTAATATGCAACAAGTAGGGCTGTGTATTGGCAAGAATCTGGCGACACGACACAAATCGTCATACAGGGGTTACGATTCAATATATTGAGATAAGTAAGTCAATATATTGCAACTTTTAAAAATCGAATTGTAGGAACACAGCAAAATATGCATAAAGTTGAAAAAACTTGTACTTGTTTTAAATGCAATCAGAACAATGGGGTCTTCATTCCCACGAATACTTTTAGTGCATCCGTCTGCAACACATCTTTCAGGTCTGTGTTCTTGCAAAACTACATACAAATAACTAAGATTTTTTCTAATTATAAGTAAAATAGAAGCTGTGTCCCAGTTGTTTTAGTTTGACTTTCGTTGCACGTTAAAAGCAGTTGTTGCCATTTAACTCCCAGTTTAACCTGAAGAATCTTTTGATCAAAGCCCGGCAGGTCAGCTGAACTTGCCACAATGCAAAAGTCAACATGAAAAATAAAGTTCCAAATAAATAATGAAAGACTTATTACACTCTCAGAGTGTGACGCACAGGAACAAATAAACCTGATCAAGTGAAAGATGAGGCAAAATGTTTTAATTCTCTGTCGAGCACTTTTAGTAGTCGTACTAAACTGGACCTTTATTCAAAAAAGTCACACAAAAACATCAGAAATAGGGTCCAAGTGGAAATATACCATTTACCCATTTAATATTTAACCAAAATGTTCCTTTACATTTTTAGTCAAAATAGCTGTGACTTTGTCTTTTGGATGATTCCTTATCCAGTCATGCCGTAAACCAAACATGGTCAAAGTTTAAAAAATTAGCCAGTTAGGCGAAAAGACATGGTCAGCTTGTAACCTGTTTGCTATAATTCACTAAGTAACCACTTCTCTGCACTGCGTTCTGTCTGAACCACATGACTTCAGTCTGTTTTCCATCCAGGAAGAAGACTCCTAACAGAGCTCTCCATGCTCATGTGAGCTCAGCAGTGTTTCCTCAACAAACACAACATGATCTTTCTGTGCTGTGGTTTCTCTCACCACTTTTCATCGCCTCTGTCAACATGCTTTGCACCACTACATTTTGAAAACGGACACGACGACTCGAGTGTACACTTAAGTCGATTGTGATTTATTTTCGCTATGCTTCTTTACATGTACATCCGCTTTAGTAGATTGAGGTCAGAATGAATAAAGGTCAACAGAGATCATATTTATTTTTTCTGGAATAGTTTAACTCTCAATCAGAGTTGAATGTGTCAGTATTCAACCTCTTGATTCTTTGTGATGGTGCCAGAAGATTTGAGGGAAGTCGTTTGTCAAAAGAACAGATTGTCTACAATTAAGTCAGGCACACAGCTGACTTTTCTCCATAGTGATGTCAGGCAGTACATATAAACGTATATATAGTATAATAAATAGGGCATACTTTGATAAACTGCAGAGGGCAATTTTAAAAGGAACTTTGATTTTGTGATTATTTTGGCTGTCCCTGTGGACAAAAGCAGTGGTGTTTCTGTGCACCAGTCCCCTTTTAGAAAAACTGATACTGAAGCAGGGTGTGACAGTCTGCCCAGTTCAGTAGTTCTGGTTCTCCTGCGCCTCCCTTCCCTCCAGCGGGCCCAGCATCTTCGCGATGATGGTCTCGTTCATTTATGTAGGGGCATCGCTATTACATTGACACCGGTTCTTAAACATCACCTATAAATTGCGTGTTTACTGACCGAGAGTGGTTTAACAACTCATCTTGCTGAAGTGTTGCAGAGGTGTACTGCAGGGTGTGTCAGTGCACCGTGACATCGTTAGAGAGCGTGATTACAGGTGCAACAGACCGAACCAGCAGTGATGCTGGTTGTTGCATTATTTTCAGTCAGTGGATGTAAAGTCAACCAGAGTTATAGTATAAAGAGTAGAGTATACATTTTGTTCAAATCTGTTAAAAAGCAGTTGAGATATTGTGATGACTTCAAAATCCAAACAAGCCAGACAGAAAAGAAGAAAGAGCAGTAAAGTGATCTTAATCCAAGAGCCACTTTAATACAAATGTTAAGGGCAAAATATTGTGGCAGCACAATATGGCAAAGAAAGGCACATCCGCTATTTCCATAAGGCCTAAATGTCATTTCAATCTGGCTTAAAGCTTCATCTAGCACAAGAAATGAATCCTAAATGCTCAAAACAAATGAAACCAAATACACAACATGAACTAGCATATTATTATCGTAATATATAACAGCTTTCATTTTTATATAAAATAAAATAAAAAAAGAATCCAAATTCAATTCACTTTAGTCAGTTTGCTTCATGATAGAACACACACACACACACACACACACACACACACACACACACACACACA
>NW_022280035.1:8409148-8409221 GCF_004355925.1 Anarrhichthys ocellatus | reverse complement strand
ACACACACACACACACACACACACACACACACACACACACACACACACACACACACACACACACACACACACA
>NW_022280035.1:8350068-8409048 GCF_004355925.1 Anarrhichthys ocellatus | reverse complement strand
ACACACACACACACACACACACACACACACACACACACACGCTTCAACAGAACTGTAAAAAAAGAGAAAAAAAGACTGATTAAAGATTCTTTCAAGGTTCAACTCTCAACATATAATTAAAGTTTACTTTGCAGCAGATTCCACTGAACAATTGTTAAAAAATGTGAAAACCTAAAGTTAAAAAGGTGCAGTACGGAGTTTACTCATTGTAAGACAGTTGTGTTTTTACATACAATGTTACTCACCAAACACATTGTGTACATCTTTGAGGTGTGTGTCCAAACATCTTGAATGCATTTCCTTCCTCAAAACATTTGCAAACCCAGATATTGAAATATTTTAAATGAAAGGGGACAAGTTTGCATGCCCGTTTATTGTACCAATGGACAACCAACTATTTGTAATATGACAGTTGTAGCTCACATTTACAGAGATGTAAATATCCTACACTACACTGTACCTCTATGGAGCTCTTTAGGTTCTTTTAGCACAGTTACATTTACTTTTACAGAAAATGTTCTGTTCAGTTTCAGGCTCTCCGCTCCGTCATTAAGCTGCTCTCAGTAGAAGCCCTTCTTAACTTCACAGTAGAATAAACAACATAGCTCTGGTAACTTGAATCTTTAAATACATTTCCATAAATTTGCTCCTTAATTGGCTTCAAACCAAAATATAGTAGTACTGTTTTATGTGGTTTGTGTGTTGTTGGGTTCTAACCTTGAACCTCTAAAATGTAAAATTTCCCATCCATCCACATCACAAACAAAAACATTGATAGTCATGATTTAAAAAATATATAAAAACAGCCTTGCAACATTTTGTGCCTAGTCTTCATTCAAGCTAAAACAAAGTTACACTTTGAGTTTTATAAAACATGATACGATTTTCACTGGTGCACCAAATTACAATTAAATATCTAGAGGTTCTGTGTATCATTTTGTAAGAATAAAAAAAAAAAATTTAAAAAAAATTAAAATTGGCATCTTTTGAGAATTGAACTTATTTGCAAGGATTCCCGAGTTTAGGGAGGTAATAATGTTTTTTTTTAGGTTGAAGCCTCACGCCAACAGACACTTCCCACAAACCATCAGCGTATCACATTAGTGGATTAACCTTGACCTAGAGCCAGGATTTAAATAAGTGGGGAAGGGAGGGCCCAGAAAAACTTAGAGGAGAGAGAGGAAGGAGTAAATATGGTGAAGAAAGAAAGGGATGAGATTGAGGGAGGAGGGTGAAAAGAATGACGGGAAAGTATGAGATGTAAACAAGAGGGGGAGGGCAAGGACGAAATCTGAGAAAGAAAGACTCAAGGAGAAGAAAGAAGAAACATCGAACAAAAGTAACGTATAAAAGTTGGGAGAGAAGATAAACGGGTGGGAGACAGAGACATAAAAAAGGTAAACGTAGTGAACACCAACTGAAGGTGAGTAGAGAAGAAGAGAAGGAGAATCAAGCAGAGCCTGGTCTCTGCTGCCATCTTGTGGTGAGAGTCTGTTAGTCATGTCAACCCTTCAACCTTTATCACACTTACAGATGTGAGGCAATTTAGTTATTTAGTGAAGCTACTTAACTCGCCCTACGCTCTTCACCAACTCTTCTTCTATATATAACAGAATGCCTTTCAACATCAAAGCATCAATATTTGAAGAGAAAGTCCAGATATTTCATATGAGAAGATGTAGGAACTGCTGTCTATCATATGGAGCAAATGTGTACTTTTGTATGTTACGCCTTAAAGGTGCTGACCTCCAAATTCAGAGCATCGATATGGTAGCTAATTATTTGCTATGTCGGGATATAGAGGAGTAATGTCTACCTAAGCAGAGCATGAAGTCACTCTCCCTCTGTGCGTGTTTAAATCCCAGCTTCTATCTCTGCTTTGTTTACGTAGCCGTTGTGGCCGCACGTTTTAGTGCATGCGAGTCTTAGTGTGTGTTGCCTGTTGGAGAAATTTATCACACCGTTCTTAGTTAGAACTTGTATCACTAAACCTGCATATAATCTTAACCGTCTTCCCACGAAAAGGCTGGGAACGTGGCCTTGGTGGGTGCAGCGGCAGACGAGGGACGACATCTGCGAGGGGGGGGGGTGGGAGTGAAGGGAGAGGAGACGAGATAACGCGCATATATACTCTGTTTTGTCTATTCATTTTTGTTAGACCTCCGAACCCTCCGTGGGGAAAGAGCTCTATCCATTCAGCTGAATTATTATTAGTGTTTCTTCAATAAATATGTTTTTATATTTTAAGAGTTTTCTCATCTCGATTATTTCTCACCGGCAGGTTAAAAAGATTATTTCCCGCCCACTGGCTAGCTCATTGCTGCCACTCTGCACTGAGCTCACATGGTGGTTACAGCTGGGGCTGGATGGCGTTGTCGAGGAAGCGCAGCGCATTCTTTTTATTTCAATTTGATATATATATATATATACACACTTTATTTTTTTTACCTTCCATCGGTTGCCGCAGCCGTTACACAACACAAAGGTGGTCATGGGCTCGTCAGCACTGCGGATCTGCACCTTTAAACGCACACAAAACATCTTAGTGACGTATTTTCATTTAAAACTGTCCAAACACAATTCTGTGTCTGTGTGCGTGTGTGTGTGTGTGTGTGTGTGCACTCGCACATACCTGCGTGTACGAGCAGCTCTTTCCGCGGCACTTACTGCAGATGAACATGTCTGTCTCAGTTCCCCCGACCTTTGACAGCTGATGTTCTCTGATGGACTCTTTAGTTAGATTCTCTCTCATCTGCTTCAGCTCTGCACTTGCCATCTCCTGCGCGCACACACACACACACACACACACACACACACACACACTTGTTCTGTACTAGCCTTCATTGACGTAATAGCTTCCCTTGCCCCTGACCCTTATCGAACATTTATACCTAATTCTAACCAAAATACCTAATACAAGCCCCAACTCTCAAACATCCTCAACAGATGAGGATGAGACACAATGTCTGCATGACTGACCTCAGCAGTCATGGAGGCGATGCGTTGAGCAGAGATGTTTCCACACAGCACGTTACGCCGCAGTTCGGGATTCTTCTGGTCCTTGAGGTTGGAGATGCGGCTTCGTAGACGAGTTTTATATTTTATATCTGTTGTCTTAAACTCCTGGAAGATCTGTGGGCACGAGCAGCAGTCAAGGACTAGAAGACATTAATAACATCAGGGAATAGAGAGAATTAAAATCATGTTGAGCCAGCTCTCATTAATGTAAATGAGGTGGACGAAATGCTGAGCGGACAGAGTCACACTGTTAGATAAACACTTGAGCGACGTTATCAAAGTGAAACACGCCCGGGCACTCAGCACTCTCAGATTAAGATCATTCATGCAGCTGTGAAATCCTGTTCCGTTTGTTCATGTGTAACTTTGTGTAGTTAAAGTTGTTGATGACACAAAAGGATATCCTCTTCAATTAGTGCTGCAAGATGCTCACAGTGGACTCCAATTGTCTGGTGGTCATCTGGGAAACGCACACACACAGACACACTTTATACACATCAATTGACTTTTAACAAAACCACAAAGCAAAATGGACTGATAAACAAATGTAGAATTTGATTAACTAATATTCATTTAATTGGCTTGGAGTTGACCCATTAAAGCTATGGAACGGCTAATAAAATGTACTTTGAGGTGAGAATGTTTTTATATTTCAGCCCGTAGTTGGCTAAATTCTTAACCAGGGCAAATGTAAAGATTGAACAAGTGTGAATGTTCAGTAAGTTATAGTATGCACATTAGATGACATTTTTCGATTGAAACGCTGTCTATAAAAAAAAAAAAACCTTCTCACCATCAGTCTGCAGCGCTGCCACCAGCAGCTCTCGACACTTGTTCCGCACACTGTGGGTGGTGACGGGGGCAGGGGGGAATAAGGTGACCTGAGAGGGTAGAGTTGGGGTGGTGGGGGAGGTGGGTGTGATGGGTGTGATGGGTGTGATGGGTGTAGTGGGTGTAGTGGGCATGGAGGGTGAGGTGGGGGACTCCCGTGACTTCTTACTGCTGATTAACAGGAGGAGAAATTATGAAAAAAGTGTAGCAGGGTTTGGATTGAGAGAAACAGGAGATGAATCTGGTTAAAGGAAAATTACATTTTAAATCCTCTTCTATCATTAAAGAGACTGATTTGAAAAATGTACTGTCACTTCTGTCTTTAACAGTGACCTCATCCAACAGTAGGTGTAACCAAACATGACGCCATCACTGTGGGACCGACCTTTTCTCGCTGTTGCCAGAGTCCATGGAGGTGGACGATGGCCTCACAGGAGAGTCTTCTTTCTTCTTCTCCTTCTCATCCGACTTCCCCTCTGAGCCGTCTGCAGGATGGGACACAAAACACAGACGAGAAGAAGCTGTTGGGACACACCTGTAGCATACAGACTGATGCCGGTCAAAACATCTGCACTGCACCCATTGTTTTCCATCTGAGCCCACACAATTGTTGCAAAGCTCTTCTCCATTTATATTTTTTAAGCACAAGTCTGCAGGTTCACATGTATCATGACAGTATTTTCATTGTACTCTGAAAAGTGAAGCCAATGTAGTAAGGGCCTTAGAGGTGAATTCCTTCTAATGGCCAACAGGGGGCGACTCTTCTGGTTGCTATAAGAAGTCTGTTTGTATAGAAGTCTATAAGAAAATGACCCTACTTCTTAATTGATTTATTACCTCAGCAAACATTGTAAACTTGATCTTGGTCTCAATTCCTAGTTTCAAAACAGTATGATGTTTGTTTTGTAAATGATTGTCCCATTTAGGGTAAGATAGTTGTTTCATTGAAGATAATTGTAATATTTTGGTCGCCTAAAAATGTGTCCAGCATTTGGTTGTACTTAGCCCCACCCTCTCGTGTCGCTTCTGGTTGCAAAAAAACAAGATGGCGATGGAAAAATATCCAAAATGGTGGTCTGGCAAATTAAGACATTTGAAGTTGTCATCGTAGACTCATGGAACAAACAGTCTTGAAGGCCTACATCAGTACTTGTCATTGACTATAATAACCACCACAACCCTAAGCCTGTCCTCTCCTGGACTGAAACTCTACTGGGTCGTCACAAAGACAGAAGAAGAACAACACACACACACACACACACACACACACACACACACACACACCCTCACTTACCCAGCAGTTTCTTCCAGGACTTGATAAGAACTTTGGCCAAAGTCTGAACTTCTTCATCTGAACTGTGTTTCCTCACCGCGTTCACCGACATCCCAACTCTGGTGGACTACAAAGAGAGAGAGAGAAAGAGAGCGAGAGAGAAACAGACATTTATTTTCAAAGATTGTAATTGATAAAAAAGAAGTATTTCTGCTGTTATTGAGTTCTGCAAGAATGAATCCTAAAACGCTGAAATGAGTTAGCATTTTTGCACTTCTGGTTCCCTTGTCTCAATGCCAATGGGACAAATTTTTGAATGGGTTTTTGGTTAGATGCCTGAAATAAGGTATGTGGTTAACACAGGCTTAGGAGATTTTAACGTTTTGTTCCGCAACATAAAATATATCTGTAAATACCCCTCTCTGGAATCTTGAAGATTTTGAATGTCTTTAAAAAGCCGGTTGCTAACAAGTGGCTAAATTAAACGTCATCACGCCGAACAACAGACCACCTTTAGCTTTGTGTTCGTGACATGAAGTCATGCGACTGTGGTGTAGTTAGTTCATAGCCTTACGTTAGCTTTTTACTTCTGGCGATTATATTTACGCAAAAATCATAAAAATGGTGTGCATCGGTGACGATTATCTTGCTGAACAACACTTTGACTGACTGAAATGTTCACCATAGAGTTACAATCTAGTCTCGCCAAAATATCCCCTTGTTTCTTTCTCCCAAGTCCTGCTGTTGACATTGTTTAATCAAGTAAGTTACTACGAGTCCTCCCGACTGTGCTCATTGTGTGCTGCCAAACCGTGTCGTTCTGATATGGTGGGCACAGCACAGGGAAAAAATAAATACATAAGAGAGTATTTTATTGACAACGAAAATGAAAGGAGATTTTGGTAAAGTTTTATTTTTCAAACCACAATATACAGCCTCATCTTTTCACGTCGACAATATTGTTGATATATTCACATGAAGTGTTGACCTCAGTGCCTTCTCGTCTTTGCATCACCTTAGTCGTGGAAACAAAGGTTGTAGACTAACATATTTAGTCATAGTTTTAGTTAACAAAATGAACACTGCTGTTGCATTGTGCACATTTACACAGTGACAGTTTAGATGTTAAAATTGTTACAAGTATACTTAAAGAGCAACTTAATACCAGACTGACAAGATGATGTTTCACTGCTTATGGTTAGAAGTGTGCTTTGTGGCACCTGTAACCACACCCAACGTCTGATGATGTCAAAGTGTAGGGAAGCTTCCACTTAAAGGAATGCTGATGTGCCAGCTGTGGTGGATGTCCATACCGTACTTAAACAGACTCGTGCAGTAACGATTCATCTTGTGTCAGTTGTGTCGTGACTTTAGGTGCACTTGGCGGTGGCGGTGACACGGCAGAGGGGTGGAGTTAATTACCTGCAGGGTCTCCAGCGAGATCTTCATGTTCTTTAGTTCCCCCAGCAGGTCGAGAGCTCCGTCCTGTAGACATGGAAACCTTCACATTATTAGCCAGCACATGCGGTGATATTGACTCACCACATTTACAGCTCAGTGAGTGAACACCGAGAGGATGAATCTGGCAATCACGCGTGTCTTGTTAAACTGTCCATTGAATGAACAGAAATGTTCACAGATTTGTTTCAGTTGACCCTCGTTTAACCATTAAAGTCAAGGTGGCCTTTTGTATTACAATTGAAGATTCATTGTTCTTGCCTCCCACAGCTGTTCCAGCTGTCAACTACACACCCCGAGGCAGTTGTTCAATGTATACTAAAGGTCACCAAGAGAATGATGAAACAACAAGACTGGATTCTTGTGAGTGGAGCTTTCTCTGTGTGGAGCTCATGCTCACTGTTGGACAGGAGAGTTTCACTTTCATTTGTCACTTAATGAGGACAAATATGTGTTCATAGAGGACACCAGGAATTCCATATTTGGGCATATTAAGATGATCCAACAGCTGAATACGATGGGAAGTTGTGTGTATCATACCGCTGATAACGTTGTCCCGACACACGGCGATGGGAAAGCGTTGTTGCGGAAGTGTAACAGCCACCCTCCGGTTCTCCCTGAGGTTAACCCCATTAGCTCGGTCAGCACTGTTGCCCTTGTTAGCACTGTTTGCACTTTTAGCACCGTTAGCTCCTAGCAGCCGGCTCAGCACTAGTCTTGTTGAGAGCCATACAGCCATGTAATCCAGGCTGTATTGGTTGTGGCTGCTGCAATAATGGGCCAATCAAATGTTGCATTAAATCGAAGGACGTTTGCGGTGATTGGCTGCAAGGAAGATTATAAAAAGTTATTTTTATCTAGATATGGGAATGAAAGGGATAGATGTAGGTACCAAGTAGGAAACAAGTGTCGATACTACCTGGTACATGGTTATTTCAGTCTGTACCTTAAAAAGGGTATTTAGTACCAATACCCAACCCTAAAAATCTCCCATATAAAACCACAGCTACCTGCTAAATACATTAGAACATTTATCGTAGCAGATATAGACGAAGATATGTTGGTAGAGATTGTTAAATGAGATATGTTAAAGTGATCTTCCCATTCAACTAAACTGCACTCCGTTTCAAGGGAAACCTATTTCCTCACAAATTACGGTCGCTGTTTTAAAAAGAGTTTGAAACACATTAACGTTGGAAATTAAAAGAAAATAGAACAAAAAATGTTTCTATACTACTATCGTCGTCCCTACGTGGACTTCCGTTGACTCATTTGAAACACATTTTTAGAAGAACACAAAAAGGACTCCAATGGATAAAAATGTCTGCTGGATGTGCAAATTATTTGCTGCCTTAGCCATAAGCACTTGATAAGCGGATATCATTTTAAAGGGCTTTTCTGTTGTTTGGTGTCTTCTCACCCCTAGTGGTCAAAAGTGGCCAAATGCATAAAACATGGGCATATCAAGAGCCTTTGATAAAATAGAATACCGATTCAAAATGCAGATATTAAAAAAAAATATGCACTCAAATATATGTTTATTTTATTTTAATGTAACACTATCTGTTGGATTCCACAGTATGAAAAACCTCGACCAAATGTTCTAATCATGACGATGACATTGAGATGAACTGTAGTTAGACATTTTGCTTTTCATGAATGCTGATGTGATTTGGGCCTTATGCTGGATGTGGCCTCAGGGTGTGGTGGCAATGCAGTGGTGATATTTTAAATGAGTCAACAGTTTTTAAATATCACTGACATTCTTGCTTGTGATTATTATTTTTAACAAAGATGAGTGTGACATTCATCAGCGTGTGGGCAGAACTGCCCTAAGCTTACTCGTGTTATGCATTTATTAATTGACCTTTGTTTTCCAATAGTAAAAACTGTACAGAACATTACCAGGCACATGTTGATCCTACAATCCACTTTGCTTGTATGTGAAATGTGACAAACTATTTTACAAATTAAAATAATAATAATAATAATAATAAGAATAATACTGTTAATATAGACACCATGTGATTTCAATAATCCCTGAAGCTATTCAGTCAATAAACTAAGTTGACAAGATAATTGCTTCAAGGTGCGGGTGATATAATTGGCAGCTTTTTGACCAATAGCTGCAGTGATTTATTGCCAAACTTTTCCCCCCAAATCATCAAAAACAGAAGCAGCAACCTTGTTATGAGTGAAATTATGAGCAGAAATCCTCCTCCACGGAGCAGTGAGCAGAGTTTATCGCACTGTGTTTCCAGAATGTTCCCCCTCTCAGCAACTAAAGGTAGAGCTCATCACCTGATCGCGTGGTTTCTGCGGATGCTGCTGCAACTGTTTTTGCACTCACCGTATTGTTCTTGTGCACCATTTTATCCAGCTTTTTGGCGATGCGCTCCACCTCCTGGCTTTTGGCCATTTTTGAGCAGATTTCTCTCCGTCAGTGCGTCCTCCTCTGCTGCGGAGAAAACCCCCGTTTATGTAAGAAAAACTCTCCCAGTCTCTCTCTCTCTCTATTTGCTCCACTTTACGCAGTCTGTCTGTGTCCTTCTCCCCCAGCTGCTGCCTCTCTCTCGTTTGTTGTTGTGCGTCGCTGTGGGACGCTGGGAGTTGTAGTTTTCTTTTTACTAAGTCGACCTGGAGTAGCGTGAACAACTTTTTTTATTTTTTAAAGAGACTCGGAAAAAAGGGGACTTTGTGAACGTGCATCTGATTTGTCAAGGTGGGCCCTCCATCAATCATTACAGCCGATGACGGGAAATATATAGACGGTTTATTGTAGGCTATTTGTTGGTAGGAATTCATGATGGTTGTTGCATCATGATCCAAAGGCTTACCTGTAGATTCACAATATCCTTTTCAATGCAACGTTTTCCTAATGTATGCATGCCACCATGTGTATTGAACTCATTCTAGAAAGACTCATGTCGTTCAGCCACAACAAACCAATTATATTATTCTATTAACGTCTTCTGTTTTATGCTGAGGCGGTCTGAATGATTCACTTATTAAGAGATAAATGAAAACTTTTCCTCAACGTTCACAAATGCATTTACACACATTGCACGTACAGTAATTGTTAATCAGTCAAACTCTTTTGTTTGTGCTATTGTGAATTAATTTTGGGAGGTTTAGGGATACAGTGGAACATGTGCGGAGAAGGAGAACATGTAGAAAATATTCCTCCGACATAAATGGTAATAATAAAGCATAGAAGTAACAGCTCAATCATAATGAAATGTGTCATACTCGAGAAGCATGATACAAACAAACATGAGTTTGTGGTAAAGTGGTACTTGGCTCTATTTACTTATTTGAACATGTATTTTCTTTTTGACATTTTGATTTTTACTTTCATCGATTACATTATTTTATTTTGACTTTGTCACAGTTTTTTATTGTTGGAATAACAAAGTTTTAGACCATGAACTTTGTAAAGCACAGCCTAACTATACATCTAATTGCAGTAATGAAGGACTCTGCCTTACAACATAGAGCTGGATGTGATTTCAGAGCAGAAGCAATAAATGTATGATGTTTTGTTTCTGATAAAGGTGTAATACGCGCCCGGTTGGAAAATGCACACAAGCCAGCTGTTGAGAAATTACTGGAAACTTTTTTTTAACTCACCATTTCAATTGCTCTGGAGGGAGATTCCTCTTTTAATAAACACTGAAAGACCTTGACTATGAACCTAATTAATAGTCTGAGTGTACTTACTGTGTCCTTCCTCTAGAGAGCAGTGTTGTTAAGCTATTTTGTACAGTGTGTTCAGTGTAAAAACGTTCTGTGTGATTCTCGAACAGACCAAATTCTGTAAACTCAACAGTATTTGGAAACTATTTGACCTGGTGTCTCAAAGTTGATTTAACTGCTGTATCAGTAAGTTGGTCACTATAAGAGTCTTGTGTCTTGTGTGATTACGTAATGAATAAGCCACCATGGGATCCTGCGTCTGTCTAGTGAAGGAAGGCTTAACTTTATCACTGAATATGTGCAATGGATCTAAGTGTGCAGGGATGTTTTTCCTCTATTTCACCCTAGAACTGTAAAATTATTATATTATTATAATCTTCATTTATTGAGCACTTTTCAAACCCAAGTTTATAAAGTGATTCACACAAGAAAGCAACTTAAATCAACAAATTAAAAGCCTAATGAGACATCAGATCTCAGTGATTTGTTTTTTAAATAACAGATACAAAATCAATGTAAGTGATTCGAAACAAATCAAGAAACTGTCTATGTATATTGCCAAATGTGAAATTCAGAGCATATCTATGATTTAGAGATTTCCTCCATACGGCACATGGCGACGGCTGAGCCGGCGGCTCAAACCGGGTTAACAGCGCTAACAGTGCAAACAAAGGCAACAGTGCTGGTTAAGGTTGAAAATGTTGGTACTGCCCCAAAACCTGAATCCTGTCCTGTTTGTATGTTTATTTAAAATTAGACCTAATAAAACATTCTGACACATCATGTTGTTGTTGCCCTCAAACTGTTATGTAGTCTAAATAAATTACGGCTATTGTAGTTGTTGCTTTTTTGCAGTGTACAGAAATGCCGTGAATTGATAAACAGCTAAGCATAGTGGCGAGGCATAGCGGAGACGTTGTTGAATAAAAACCATTTACTGAGGGAAATGAAACCTTCCATCGCTGACATGGTGAACATCCAGCCAAAGAGCAACAACGTTGACGAGTCGAAAGGGAAATACCCGAGATCTGTGCTGTCTCATGAAATCCAAACAAAGCATTTGTAAAGTCTACAGTTAAGAATACTAATTGGCCTATTGTTTACTACTGTCTGTGGACACTGATTGTAATGTACCGGAGGCCTACACCACCCTTATTTTCCCTGTCTCACATTTTACCCATTCTCGTCTGCTCACCCATAGTGCTGAGAGCTAACAGTGTTTACTTGAAGGGGAACCGGAGGGTGGGCGCTATATGCTTCTGTGACAACGCAGTCTGTCGGAACAGAGTCATCAGCTGTAACCGCTGTATGAGCGCAGTGCAGAGCGGGGGTCATGAGCTTGCTCGGGCACGCTCACGTGCATTAACATGCACTAAAAGGTATGCACGGCCGGCCCGGCTTTTTTTAACAAAGCATGGAGAAACCCGGATTTCAACACACAGAGGGAGAGCAACTTCAATCTCTGCTCATAGACATTACTTCATTACATCTTCACATAGCAAATAGCTGGTTGCTGCTATGTCGATGCACTGAATGTAGAAATGAGAACCTTTAACAAAACGTAAGTAAAATGAGGATAAACCTAAAAGGTGCATCAAGGTAGACAGAGCATTTACTTGTATAGCAATGAATATACAATAGAAATGTCCCCTATTTGTCATGTAATGTAGATTCTGGACTGTAGATTACATGAGAACTGCTAGGTTCTGGAACAAATTACTCTCTCAACAAAGTCTATCAACAGTGCCTGCCAGCTAGATCTCAACAGATAGTGGTCCTGTCTCTCGTTCATTCTTTTGATTAAAACAGGCTCTCTGCTCGACATTACAGACGAGTAGATCATTTTTTGGAGAAACTTTTTTTATTTATTTATTTTCATGTAAATTCCTGCTGCTTGATGTTGTCAGCCAAGAACCTCCTCCAGCTGAGGAGCTGCAGAGCAGCGCTGGCAGCAGCTGCTGGGTGAGATATCTGCCAGTCTGTGTGTGTGTGTGTGTGTGTGTGTGTGTGTGTGTGTGTGTGTGTGTGTGTGTGTGTGTGTGTGTGTGTGTGTGTTTGTGTTTACTACAGAGGACCTGAAGAGCTCGGAGGTCTGCAGCAAGGCAGAACAAGATGCTCATCCAAGAGCTGATTGAAAGGAAACAAAAGGGGCTTCTTCATCCTCCTCTCTTTTCTCCTTCTTCTACCAATCCTCTGTCCATCTTCAATGATCTTCTCTTCCTTTCCTCTTCTCTTCTCCTCACCTCTTATGTTCTCTCCTTACATCACCGCTCTTTTTCTTTTCCATCTTAGTTTTCTCTGTTTCTTTATATTGTCGTCAGCCCTTCTTGTCATTTTTCCTGTCATCCAGTATATTGTCTACTCCTTCCTCTCCCGCTTTCCCCTCCCACCTTACAGACCCTCAGAATTCCAATGAAGTTTGTTCATCAAGGATTTGATTTCCTGGAGAGTAAATGGATAATTGCGGGGATCCGGGAAGGCAGTCAGTGAGGTCATATGAGGAAAAACCTAGCATCTGGGATTTCACCATCATTTTCTTAGAAAAGAATTAATAGGCAGTTTCCTGGGAAAAAGATAAAACCGTGAAACATTCAGTTAAAGAAACAATCGGGTAATATGCAAACCAAGTTAATTTTTGTCAAGAATGTTGATTTAGTACACAAGTTTAAAATTGTGTTGTGTCACATGTTGGAAAGAAAATACCATATGCTGTTTTTCTACAGGGCCAGGTGAAGGTGAACTCATGAACAATTACTTAAAATGTAATTAATTCAAATTTAGATCTAGGCCATATGGTTTATTTATAATATCTTGACATTGTCACATGTCGCAATAAACGATCCATCTCTATATTTTCAGACTTTCTCTTAAATGATTGATTGGTTTAACTCTTTGATGCATGTGATCATACCTGCATGAACATTCTAGCAAACTGTGAGCACTCTAAGGGGTGGACTGTCATGTTTAAGTCAGATTGGTCTTGCTAATGTATTCCTTATTATTCATTTTGACTTATTCACACAATTGAAATTTAATTTTTCATTAAATATATATTCATTTTGTTTCATGTATTTAATTATTGACAGACCCACTGACACTCTCACTGTAATGCCTATTATATAAACATACCACAAACAATACGTGGGTGCAAGTCTGTTCCTTTCTGCACTTTTCCCTGCCCCACTGCTTCCATCCCCTGGACTCAAAACTACCGCTGTTGGGACATGCCAGGTAGCTTATGTTCACCTTCACAATAAACGTCTGAATGGTTGCTGTCGGCCTGCATTGCCTGGCGCCAATTCAACAGCGTCACTAACTCGGAGGCTAAACTCAAAGTTGTACCAGTGAGCTCTGTCTGTTATAATAATGCTGAGCTGATAGTATTGTGATTCTTGGTTTACTTCTTTGAGAAGACCTGGGTCTATGGATTTTTTTTGATGAAGCTTGACAGCAGCAACTGTTTGCTCTACATGAAGTAGATCTATGTCCAGCAAGTGTTTCTTCTGAGTATATGGCCAAATCCCAATGTCCCCCCTTACGGACTCATGGACTTTGAGGCGCACTCCCGCGAAGTCCGTGAGCTTTTAGTCAAATTGTCAAGTGTTTGAGGGCCCCCTTGCAGACATTTTGAGCCCTTTATGAACCCTTTCCGTAAGTCGGCATGGTATGCCGACTTAGCCGAAGGGAATTACCCACAAATCATTGCAATGTGACGTTAAACACAGGGTAACTAGTGGAAGCATGGAGACGTACAAAAAAAGGTAAACAAAGAGGACAGCTCAGGTGTGTTCAGCCTGTCTTATTAAATTTACTCAGAAACATCAAGAGTTAAAAATGGAACAAAAAATAAACATGAAATCAGATATTTATTGATCAAGATATTTATTTATTTATTCATCAAATATTTGATTTTGTCATTGAAGCTGTTTTGACAAAAAGAGTAAATAGATTATATGAAGTTACCTCATCTTGTGAGGAAAGAGCCTGAAGACATTCAAATCACGGAGTACAAAGTATAAAATAAATACCCACAATTGTACATCATATTTTTTTGCCCTCACAGTCTCTCACACTCGACCACTTACCAGCTGACGTCAGTAAGTCCTTGAGGGTTCAGGGTTTGAGGGTTTAGGGGGGACATTGGGATTAGGCCTATGAGATCAAATGAAACCTGCTATCAGGAAGTGCCCCCTTCTAGTGATCTATGGACTCATTCGAAGTCACCTCTGATGCCAGGAAGTGTGGGACTTTGGAGTCTCAGTTATTGACCATCTGAAGCAGGAAGTTCCCACTCTCCTTGATCTGTAGCTGTTCATTTTGACCCTCGGCACCAGGAAGTGTCCTTTCTACTTACACTGGATCTATGGAGTGCCTGCTAGTTATGACCTCACACAGGAAGTGTTCTCTCTGTTGGATGGATGGAGCCATTCTTATTTCCTTCAGAGACCAGGCCAAGTATTGTGTGGAGTTGGCTCCGTCTTCCTCTCTGATGGTAAATGAGTCTGCTGAATCGTCGTCAGAACAGAGGCTGTTTTTTTAAATCATTTTAGATGTGAGTAACATGCCTATTCAGATTTGGTCATTGTAGATACAAGGCGTAACTGGATATCCAGAGATTTGCTAGGAAGTTAGATGTCCGGTTTTTGAAAAATGAAGCTGCCATCAGAAAGTTCAATGGTTTAATCAGGACGAAATGGGAGCGCATTAGAGAGAAGTTTACCACCATCAGCAATTACTGTAACACTTATTAGTCTGACATGTAGAGAATAGAGTCTGATTGTTGCGGATCTGTGTCTCTGCAGCTGAAATTATATAGTCAACAATTGATCTTATGTGGCTGTACACTGCACTTTAACAGAAGTGGTTGAACAGACGTATATTTGCCAAATCATCCACTTGGTCCTTGTTTTTTTTCTTTTCTTGTGAAAGTATAAAAAACAACGTTTGAAAACCCTTCCACTAAAGCAAAAACCTTTAAAAGCATCAGAATTTGATGAGGATGGTTCCTGCTTACTTATTTAAAACATGTATCTGTCAATAATCATACCTATTGGGGTCACAGTCTTGTGATAGAAAGGAAGACTCCAGTACTCATTGTTGAAATCGGAAATGATAAAAGATTATTGATAGTATTCTGTGGAATTGTATTTGGAGTTCTTCTACAGCTTAGTTCAGTATTCGTTGTCTTTTTGTGGTCTCTAATCCTGCATATATTTTCTGCCAGAAAATACTTCTCTGTGATTAAGCATTGGACAAACACATCACAGCTATCTTTTGTTGCATGTTCATCCCTTAATGTACTGTATCTAATCTCAACATTTTACCTTCTCTGTGTGTGAATGTATGTGCATATGTGCAAGCGTGTGTATGTGTTTGTTTGTTTCCCGGCCAGTTGCCAACATTCCAGCCAGGCGTCCACACCAGGAGACAGGAAGCCAGGAACAAGGTGATGAAGTCATCATCCCCGGATGGAGCTTTAGGCTGTCGGTCCCGTGTGGCACAGGTTGGGCACACATCCAGTCATTCTCCGCCCTGCAGGGGCGCCAACATGTGGCGAGCCAGGGAACCAGATTCAGCTTGAGAGGAGGTGAGGAATTAACAATTAATGTGAGTGCATCTAATAAAGGCAATAAGGCCAAAAAAATACTACTCTTCATACTTGATAATCAATATCGTGTCAACCTTTTGTCAAATACTCAAAAGTATATTTGCATTCTGTTACTTCTCTTCGGTGGTAGAATACATTTTCAGATCCTTTACTTAAACAAAAGTAACAATAGCAAAATACATATACTCCATACTCCATGACAAGTAAAAGTCCAGCATTAATAATCATACTGAGATAAGTAAAGTACAGAGGGATTATCAGCAAAATGTCCTCAAAGGTCAAATTTGCCTCGTCATGCACGTCAATATATTTCTTCAAACTGTTGTATTGGTCACGCTTACTTCACACACAATACAAATATTACGCTAAAAAAGGTTTCGGAGCTTTCGCACCGCAATCAAAGGCATAAACGGGATTATAAAACAACAACATGGAGGCTCCAGAGTCCACACCTAGAAGGTAAACTTCATTACTCCTTTCAACTTTGACAACGGCAACGCAGACCAGATCCACTCCTCCCGTTTTGGGACAATAACATTTTCAGGCGAATATTTCACATTTCCGTGTTGTTTACTTGCCACCCCTCGGTGTGTAGAGGCCCACTACAATCAGAATTCATATGTTGTCAGTTCAAAATGGTTTCTGATGTTGTGTTCCTATTAACCCTTTAATGTTACTTTGTAAAATGTGTTTCCATTCAGGTGGACACAAAATGACATGTCTCTCAAATAGTCACCGCGACTGACTTTCAAACAATGGGACTCTCCCTCTTCTCTCGCGCTCTGCTTCCAATTTTATTGTGAAATGATTTGTCCTCATGAATGAAGACAGAGCTTTGTACAGTGTTTGCGTGAGTGTGTGTGATTTCCTCTTGGCCAGGTCACAGCAGGACTGAAGTCCGCTGGTCTGCTGCTGCGTCGTGGATGTGTGTTTCGCCTGATGTGTGTGTGTGTGTGTGTTTTATGAGTGTTTTATGGTGTGTTTGTGTGTGTGTGGGAAGGCATTGGCAGCCCCACTCCCACACACTTCCCTGTCCCACCCCCTACCCCTCATATATGTAGTGCACACACACACACACACACACACACACACACACACACAGCTCATTATAACATACCGTTTTACAGTACAGTTACGTTTTTTGTCTTATTTTTACGCATTTATTGTACTTTTAGTGTTTCAGCATTAATGTAGTTTAAATTCAGGACTATATAAGATCATGGGATAAAAAACACAAACTGTTGGTGAATGAGGCCTCCTTCACTGCTCTATATTAACATCATAATACTTCCTACTTTTGAAAATCATTTAGCATTGAAAAAAGACATTGGACGTGAATCCAGGCCTGCAAAATGGTGTAATATAGACTATTATTCTCAGGAGACTGGGTAGAATATTAGCAGGAAGGACTCTGTGGTATCAGCATTGTTATTTCAAAAAGGGAAACTGGTGATGTAAACGATATTAAAAATAAACATGTTTTTAAAAAACTGCATACAATGAGTAAAAATCTAGGGGAAAGAGAACTTGATTTTATGTTGTTTGTTTGTAAAATGTCAGAAGATAGACATGTATTTATTCATTGCCCTTTTTAGTTTCGTCGTCACTCTTGTTGTGCATGTGTCTTCATGTGTCGTGTATTGTTTTACTGTGTGTGTGTGTGTGTGTGTGTGTGTGTGTGTGTGTGTGTGTGTGTGGTTGCTCCTCTGGGATTAAAGACAGAAGAATAGCAGCAGCTCTGCAGTGGTGTGAAACTAAGAAAGTGTTTGCTCCCTGCTTCATCTTCCTGTCCCTCTGTCCCCCACACATCCACCCCATTTCCTCTCAATAGCACACATGGGGGTTTAAAATGTCTGCACATCTGTCCACCAGTCAGTCAGTTTGTTTTTTTTGTTTGTCAAAGAGAAGATCAGCATTTTGAGAAGAACTCCCATTCTTTCTCTGCTCGGAGTTAGATGAGAGTATAGATACCACTCTAAGGGGCAAATTCACTAAAGGATCATGCAGCTTTTGGACTGCTAAACCTGCCTAAATAACACAAAATGAAATCATGTAATTCCTCAAAGTAGTGTGAAATGGCCCCTTACGGCACTGCCAAGCAAATAGCGTCATGGTGCTCCTGTGCTATTTGCACATATTTAACTTAAGTAGTATTCAGGGTGCAAAAATGGCCCCTTTCTATGCCAATGAGCCTCATAATCAGTCCAATTCACAAAAGTTAAAGTTAGATGCAGTTATAGTGAAATGATGAGCGTCTTCAGAGAGTTGATGGTAACTGAAGCACTGACAGACTGGGAAATAAATCCTTCTGTCACATTTAAATTCCTTGCCTGAAGTTTTGTGCAATGCCGCTGCACCTCGTCGGTCAGGACCTGTAGCTCGTGGTCTGAACATTTATTTTTCTCACTTTATTGTTCTACCGTTCTTGGCGCTAAGGCAACACTTTGTCACATGGATAATTGCAATCAGATGCAAAAAAAGGGCAAATTGCACTCTGCTGCAAAACTTTGTTACTGCTGTAATATGATTGGCGCAATATCCTTTTTGAATCGAACCTTGAGACAGAGCAGATAGCGATTGCAAGTGATGCGCAATTCTTGGTGCTATCAGTGCATCACAGTGCTATTGTCACCGCAAGGGTCCCAAGCAACCAGCAGACACTGATAACTCCTGGTAAAACCACAAGCATGCATTTTACACTTGTTTTTGTCTGTATGTATTACAGTAAACAGATCCATGTTATAGTGAGCTTTAGTTGTGCTGGTAGGCAGGTTTTATTACCATTGTACAGAGCAAGGCTAGCAATTTCCCATTGTTTCCAGTCTTTATGCTGAGCTAAGCTTAATGTCAACAGCTTCATATTCAGCAGACAGACATGAAAGTGGTATTAATATTCTCAACTCTCAACAAAACTGGGGATTTCTTAAATTATTCTGGAGTTGTTTTTAATAGAGCGGTCCACAATAGAGGAAGCTATCAATTTAGTAGATGGAAAACTACCATTTACTTATACTTGTTTTGTTTTTATTTCATGGCTGTGTCCACTGGCATTGTAACATTGTACTCACCAAAGTAAAAGACCCTTTTCATGGCAGATATTTTGACTTGTCAAAGCTGGAACAGCCAGTTAGTGATGGGTACAAAAATAAAAAACCCAAGATGACAAAAAAAAATTAAAAACATCTCAGCAGTATTGTTGTTTCCAAGGTCAATAGTGAACTTTCAATCCCTAAGCCAAAATTCTATTCAAGTAGTTCATGGTAGTGTTGCTTTTAATGCTGTTCTACACTTCTTCTATGGTCAAATTAAACTTACAATGCAACAGGTTGACATCCAGCAGGTCAATGAGTGTCTTTCCATCAACACAGTCATGAAGTAACGGGCTTTGTCCTGCTTTCAGCATGCCTGCCCTCATTATTCTGTGTGTGTGTGTGTGTGTGTGTGTGTGTGTGTGTGTGTGTGTGTGTGTGTGTGTGCGCGTGTGTTTGCATGCAAAGTTGGATATAGGTCAGACCGGGGTGTATGCATGGCTTTGTGTCTGTGTGTGTGTGTGATTTTGAGCGTTGAAAAGGCGCACTAATCTTTATCCATGTAACAAGTGAAAACAATGAGCACACACACACACACACACCCTGTCCACCCTCCTGCTGCTCTCAGCATCTCCCCCACTATAGCAGCAGCACAATTCCCAGAAGCTGCCCTCCATCCAGAACACACACACACACACACACACACACACACACACACACACACTATAGATTCCTATCTGTTGTGTGTGTGTGTATGAGTGAGTGCAGCACGTTTTACACGTGTGTCGGCGTGTTTAAATTGTGTATGAACTAAGTGCAGCAGGACAATGGTGGGACGCAGTGGTTGTGTCATGGCTGTGTGTGGACAATGTTGACGACCACACACACACACACCCACACACACACACACACACACACACACACACAGAGGGGATGTATGTTTGTTTTTTCTGTAAACCTGTCTTTTGTTTGTCTCTCTGTTTGTTTTCATCTGCACACAGAATGCACCGTCAGCTGATTTTTGACTGTTTGTTTGTGTGTGTGCTGATGAGCATGTGACCTTGTATAATATATGCATGTGTGTGTATGGGATGAATAATAACTTTTGTTGTTTGGCAGCCCCTGAGTAATGCCTGGAGCCTGTGCTGCGAAGCGAGATCCACATACCCATCTTTTGGTTATCTGTCTTAATTAACCCTAACAACCGCGATCTTCCGAAGCGGTCCTGCTACAGTGGTTATCAACTTGGTAAGTCAACCCAGGGTTTCACAATCTGGCTATGAGTGTGTTCACATAAAAGGGGCGGTGTTTGCAGCTTATGACCAATCACAAACATGGAGAAGTCTACTATCAGTAGAGCGGCATATTTTATAAACAAAGAGCAAAGACAAATATGAAGAAGTGAATGTTTATGTTTTGTTGGCACATCTTGTTCTAATGACCAATTTACATTTAAACTTAACATTGCTCCAACACTTTACAGATGAACGGAGGTTTCTCATGCACCCAATGTTAATTGGTCCACTTCAGCTATTGCTTTGCTGTCGTTTACTATTTGTTAACACCGCTAAAGGAAAATAAGCTCACTGCGCATGCTCAGAATCTTCTTCTCTGGTATTTGACGTATCACTGATGTAGCTTTTATCGCCACCTACGAACCCGGCGAGCGTTTGGAGTTGTAGTCTGGACAAAGATATTTTGTAAAATGAAGGTCGTGTGGACAGAATTTTATTTCAAAATGTAAAACAATATCTGCATACGTGTAGACAAGGCATCGGTTTAATCAGGTCGGTTAGGATCCTTCACTGCATTCTTTATATGAGCTCTGATAATTTTTTAGAAAATCAGCAACCTATGTAAAAGATTGATACTAATAAAAGATAGGTGGATTCCAAAAACCAGCTAACTGTGCACGGTTATACATTCACATAGAGAATTGCATGCACATTTTTGAACAACCCCATACACTGACACACACACACATTCTCTCTGCAGTCAGTGATCCCCTCCCTCAGTCTTTAACATTTTCTGAATAGTTGCAGCGACCACAGAATACTTTCCCAACTTCTGTGGCCGACTAAACCGGAGGCTCTGAGTTTGCTCACTATCACTCCTTCCTCTCATCCCTTCCTTCTTCTCTAAATCTGTCACTTATACATTTTTCTCTACATCTGTCCACACTCCATTCCTCTTTCTTCCTTTCTATTTCTCTCCTTTGCCATGTTTTGACATTTTTTTCACTCCAACATTTTCTTCTTCTCTTCATTCTCCCTTAAGTGTGTCTGTCCTTTTAGGAGTCTGTCTGTTGCTTAAAACGACTCTGTTTCCATTCAGTCAGTATAAAATTGTTGTTGTAGAATTTGACTGATCTTTGTAAAACTAATAAGGGTTTGAAGGGCTAAGGCTAATTAATCCTTTACAAGTGCCTGTTGTTGTGGTTACTGTGCTACATTCAATGTTTGTATCACAAAATGGAGAAACACTGCTGTACATGAATAACGTTCCGTGTTGTGACGGCCCCTCTGCTTGGTTTGCCGTGCTGTTGCTCTGTTTGGTGCCACCAGGGCTGCAGACCTGTTGGAGGTTAATCAGTGGTATGGGACACACCTGGTGCCAGGTGAGCCTCATGCATATAAGCCCAAGCAGCAGCCCGTCCTTTGTAAGAGCGTTCTCCTGCACACATCTGTGGTGTGGATTTGTTGCCTTTTCTTTGCTTTTAACACACTATCCATGCAGCACATGTTCACTTATCCACTCCCTTCATTATTTACTTAACATATTCTGCTCACCCATCTGTTTTGATTATTTTGGTGTTACTACATTACTTTGTTATTTAGTATACATGTGTGTCACCAAGAGCTGGGGTGCACAATATAAAGTCCCGAAGGAGTCTTATACACAGATACATTCTTAAAATATGAACTAAAACAAACTTGACTTGATGAGATTGCCAAATCATGACAATGAACTCTTTGTTAACAATTGTTTACCTAAAATGTATTCTCATCAATGAAGTTGAAACCACATGTTGTTCTTGGATCTTCAGGTGGTGCATTCATGTGTTGGTGGGAAGCACTGACAGCTGAAATACACAAGTCTGGTATCAAAACAATTTGCATTTACAAGCACAGACGTTTCCTGTCAGCATCGGAAAGCAACATCGGAAAAGACTGTTACTGACTAACAGAAAAACATGAAAGATAAATGCTGACTTTGATGCATTTGATGTCTGCAGCAAGCTTTGAGTCTCTATAAATAATTTTTATAGAAATCAACTGAAACCACAAGCTGCCTGGAAAGGAGGAAATCAAAATATAAACTTACTGTACGCTTTTGGAAATTGGTAGGCAGTATTTCAAAGTACACATCATTTCTATTAAATTAGGTAAAACCACTATAATCCTTTCAGGTCCTTTAAGGCAACCTACCACACTGTGGAAACTATGGGACACACTTCACTGACTCGCTTAATCCACCAAACATAACTGACCAATTAAATATAAAACAAAAAGTATCTGCCAAGAAAAATGTGACTGGATGCATTCCTCCTGTCTCTCTGCTGCGTTCCAGCAGTGATGGGAAGCTCTGCTGAATTACAGCGTTTCAAACCACACAGTAGTGTAGCACTGGCACTGCCCCTCACTCCCTCTCCTCCAAAATACCATCACACCAACCCACTTCAAATCTAAATCATATCAGAGCGCCAGCCGCACTCAAAAACAACTGAGCTGCAACTGAGAGCACTGGATAGATGGTCGTTCAACAGACAAAGTACGTGGGGGCAAATTGACTTATAATTGCGTCCATTGACAATTGCATGCAATCACGCCATTGAGCTTTGCAATTTGTCTGATCACACAGACATATTTTAAATGCAAACAAAAACATATAACATGCTCACAGTAATATTTACAAAAATATTAAAATGCTACATTTGCAATAAGATTTAAGTACAAGTGAAATATTCTAGTACTGCCCCTTAAAGCATTTCGAACACACAGTGAGTAAAGTTAACAAATTAAGTCACAAATGTCCACATTAGCTACAGCAAAGGTAGAACAGCAAAGATGCAGAAGTACATTGATGTTGGATGATTCTGCAAAACCCAGGATCACATCAAATGCAAATGTTTTAAAAATTCTCGCTTTTCACATTATGTACATTGGATCTATGGTCAAGGTTAGGGAAAGACAGTAGTTGCTGTAACTAAACTATGGTTGGGGGATTTTTAGGGTTAGCAGGTCCATGTTACGTGATGAAAACCCCCGATCTCCAGCAAGTCAAGAGGCTCATGTCAAACCCTCTGTGACCTGTTTAGTGCGGTTGAACATAAATGAAAAGAAGAAAGAGCCTTTCCACTGATTTAAACGACAAAAACACACCGCAGGTGAGATGACTGCTTGAACAGCTGTAGCCCAGAGCTCCAGTTAACAAAATACACAGAGACTGAACACAGTCTTTAGCTGCATTTTAAATTAGTGCCTGTATGGGATGGAGGTGGTGTTGTTTTAGTGCTGAGCAGACAAAAGGCGTACCATGGAGGAGAGTGCTGTTTTTTTTTTTTTCATCATCATAGATACTTGGCTCTGCTTTAATTAATGATCATGGTAAACCACTAACGACTAGAACAAACATTATAATTATGTCACTTCACAGTTAAATCATTTTCTGTTCTCCCAACTACACTCAAAACAACTGCAGCCCAGAGCACTGGCTAACTAAGTGGATAGTGGTAGAGTAGATGGTACTTAAATTTTAAATTAGTGGCTTTGCTCTAGGACTGAGGTTGTGTTTGAGCACTTTGCAGGACTCCAGCTCCAGTTTCTGTAAAACTGTTGTTGCTGCACAGTTGTTGGGAGGGGGGGGATTTCCAAGAGCAATCTTTAAGCCAGACAGATGGCATTGTACGTTTCTGCAATGCACAGGATACATTGAATGTCTACATTTCTGAACCCAATATTAGTTTCATGAATACGTTTCAGCCTTGTATCACGCTTGCAGAAACATGTACTGTTACGTAAGTGTAAAGTCAACATTTACTTCGCGTTTCGCTCATTGTACTATGCCACTTGCTCTTGACATATCCGTGGTATGTACATAGAAACGTATATTTAGCTGCAATAAGAGTACATTTAATACAATTTAAATGTACACTTATTAACTTAAGACAATCCAGTTTGGTGAGCTTTTGTCAATGATGTTGGTTTCAGCAGCTAAATGTTAAGAGTCACCACCTTTGAGTCAAGGCCCTGGTGCTCTAGAGGAAAACAGTGGATTGTCATCTAATCATGATGGGGTTCAGATATCCCTGGGTCTTGTTTGGTAGTCTGAAATGACTTCTTCCATCATCCTCCAAACCAGCAGTTTAGTGTGAAGTCATAATATGAGCCAATAGGATCTGTAAAGAATGTGAGGATGCAAATTTGATTGGTTTCCTTTATTTATATCTTGGAGAAAGATAAATGCTGCTCAGTGTCTCTTCTCCCTTCCTAACACACTATCTCACAGACTCCAATAATAAGTCAGCCTTGAATGTTATAGCCACTAATCTAAATCTAAACACTGTGTTGCCCTTCACTCGTCTGGCTGTGTTGTTCTCAGTGCGGTTAACTGGAGGCTGATTTAGCTTAGCAGCGGCCAACCCTTCTTCTCAGGACACACGGTTATTAAAACAAGTCTTCACTCCAGCAGAGTAAAGACAAGTGTTGCTTAGCAGGTAGAGCGTTCCAATTAAGCAGGCCAGGTATGTTCAATATATGGTAGTTTTCTGTGATGGGAGAAATAGTTCACTGGCTATATGGATAACTAGGTTAGTTCAGAGTTTTGTCTATTTGTTTTGACATATCTTGTTCGAGACAAAAATATGGACAAACAGACCAAACAACTTAGCATGCTGCCAAATTCAAAAACAATGTTTGAGAAGCCTCAAGGCCTCGAAAAGTACTCTTCTAATTATATAATGACAACCGCATGCTTATGTCTTTAATTTTGAGATTGGTTTTGGAAAGTTTTGTTTTTTTGTCATCTCGTCACAATGAGTTTATAAAACATTTTCTTTTGTCTGTAATCCATGATTAAGATGTAATCCAAATTATTATGTCAACTCTACATGATGTCACAGTATACTCAAACTTAACTTTGTGATGACAAGAAAATAAAACCCCAGAAATAATTGACTGCATCTCTTCTGTTTGTTTGTGAGGGACTGGCAGTGAGAACCTATTTTAAGTTGGAGAAACTATGAGACACACAGTCCAGTCACAGCTTTGAACCCAGGTCAGATCGTATTCATAAACTCTACATTTATTTGTCTGATTGTGTTTCTTCTTTTGTATTGGTTAAGTTTGGTATCAAGATCAAATTCCATGCAACTTTTGGGCCACACCCCCTTCCTTAATAACCTTCAGGCCACCATCGGCCCCATCCCAATCCTTATCGTCCCCCCTCCTCCCCTTTGAACCAGGGCCAGTGTTTGAGTGTGTCCGAGGCTGATAGCATTGACTTCAGGAATCACTCCATCTCATTCAGCAGTTCCCACAAGTTCACCACAAAAGAAAAAGAAAAAAAAAACACGCACTTTACACACACCACAAAAGAAAAAATTTGACTTCACCAGCACACCACATAAAAAAAACCTTTATCTCCCACCAAACTCCTCTTGCTGTGCCAAACAATCCATAGTCCCACTTGTTTCACCCCCTCCCTCCTTTGGTTTTGTTCTTGTGTACATTGTAGTCTTGCTTTCCCTCCTTCTCTTGTTCAGAAATACATGTTTGATGGGCAGAAGATATTCGGTTGCTGCCGGAAATGAACAAGATTCAGAAAAATGTGGGGAGTTTACAGAAAGTCGCTGTTTGCATGGTAAAAAGGAGAAACATGTTGAAAATAAGATAAGTGGAAACGTACAGACTAAACAGGCCCAGAGTCTGTTTGTGAAACAAAGGGCGAATGCGTGATATATTGCACGGACTCACTGCTTCTGTTTGAATGTGTACGTGTGAAAGTAATACTGAAAATTCTGGACCTACAAGCTGAACGTGTCTTAACAGGACATCTTTATATTGAGCCGTTAATCAGGTGAAACTTACAATATGGTTACGCAGTTATGAGAATTTTATCGAACATTCTAACACCGACTTATTTTTTTAATAAAATATCATGCAGAATTCGTTTTTTCCACACAGATGATTAAAATGACCAACATGATTCGTTGAGTCAAACAAACCTAAAGACCACTGTGTTCACACTGTTCCTGTGTGAAACTAAAAAATATTAAAAACTATTTTTCCTTACTTTTTTTACTTAACTTAAGTACTTAACTCATGTAAATATGTTATGTAACAGGGTTAACAGCAGTTTGGCCCATCTGAAGCATTAGAATGGCAGTGATAACCGCTGATAACGCACATTGAACTTGCTGAACATTCAAAATGGGTGCACCGACATGGTTTCCTGTTCCAACAGCTTTAAACCATGACTGCTACCTTTTTAGTGTGAGCTTTTGTGCCTTAACAAACCCCTCCAAACTTTAACAATCAGAGAGCAGATCAAACAACATTCAACAACATTGCAACACTAAGGGCCAGTACAGGTTAGGATCAGTATGTAGGATCAAGCATGCTTTAATCTGTCTTGTTTCCTTTATTTCTGTACATTTTTGGAAAACAAAAGAAGATTTATCTCTCCTCACTGCTGATAATCTTTCTTTGCAAGGTGTCTTGCAGGATGAATAAGGGACTAACTCATGGTTTAAGGGGATTCTTGAAGCTTTTAATAATAATGATAAACTTTATAACGTTCCACTTAATCAAACTCGGAGTTTACAAAGTGCTAAAGTGCTTTGCTCAAATCCAAAGCAGCAGTTAACAACTCCCACTCTGGAAAAAAAACTACTGAGATTGAAACTGGCAGCCTTTCGGTTTTCTCTTCATGCTTTGAAGCTGAAGATGACACACACAATAATCTACAAAACACAAAACAGAGAACTGATGTGGTTTCAAACGGAGTTATAAATAAACAACAAACATGCTGGGACATGCGTCGATCAGAGAAACTCATTCTGTGATGAGAGTTGCCAGTTTGAATCCCGAGGCGCACACAAACTTGAGAACATTGAGAATGTTAAATCATGTTACTGCAACAGGAACTATGAATCAACAAAAAATTAGAAAATCAGCACAAGTGGTGTAATCCCATCGCAAGGCGGTCTCAAGTTCATCAATATTTTACGAACGCAAATCATCATTAATGCTACTCTTGTATTGTTGGAACCCTTGGTAGATACCTTTTTGGTAGAGGACGATGTGTCTTCTGTCTGGTAGGTTCTGTGACCCAAACTGTCAAAATAATCTATTAATGTCTAGTGCTGACACACGCAAAAATCTTAACCCGCAAAGTTTTGGCAGCGCACTAGTTGTTGTCAGCTGTAGACTGCTAATGTTTTCCAAAACCTAACCAAGTGGTTTTGCTGCCTAAACCTGCAGCCGTTTTGTTCGAATTCACAACGTGGGATGTGCAGTTTGAACCGTCTGAAGCATCAGAATGGTGATAACTGCTGATAATGCCTATTTGATCGACTGCCGATATTTGAAATGGGTACTAGTTTGTTCAGGACAAATTTAATCCATCTGCTGACTCATTGCCTTTCGGTGTCCCCGGGTGTTTCTATTGAAAGACATAAAATACATTTCTAGAAGGTGTGAATGTGAGTGTGAACGGTTGTCTGTCTAAGTGCATAACACAGTTCTTTGTCTTGTTTGCAGGTCAGCAAGACTCTGTCTCCACATCTTCTTTGAATGGACTGGCAGTCTAACACAGTAAAACCACTGGGACGCTTCACTGCGATAACTTGGGCCTCCCCAATGGTTATTAAAGAAAGAAGAGTGTTAATTATTTCTTCACACAGTCAGATTTTCCCAGACAGCGCAGGGATCTGAATCTTTAACCTTTAAACTGTAATTAGGCATAGTGGCACGGTTTGACAGGGGTTCACTGAACTTCAGCTCATGTGGTTGGTGCGGTTGCTAAAGCAGGGCAACTTTTCATGAAGTTGTTCTAATGTATAAGTAAAGCGCTCAGCAGAGGCTTGTAATTTGAAGCTGTTGGTGAGCTAACACTTCCTGTCTGTAAATGTCTCAGTGTCTTTGGTGGTACCAGCAGGCACCAAGTACCGGTATGTGAATCCATAATATTTCATTATAATACCCAACTGTAGGCTATGTTGAAAATGTCAACAACATAAAATATATATAACCCCCCAATTTTACTGCTTCACTTTTTCCCTGTCACCACTACATTTTTGGCGCCACATACACTTGTAATCAGGAGGAATGTTATGAAATGACGTTTGGTAGTGAAATATGCAACAATGCTTAACGTTCTTTTCCCATAGACAGTAATGGGAAAGGGTTGCAAGGAAGCTGAAGCAGTCCTTTAACTTTGTCATACTGGAAAATGTATTAAAACTGGTAAAACAACTGGTCACCTCCTTCATTTCTTTATTATTTTTATCTTGTTTCACTTTCCTTTTTATTGGCTTATTTCACAACCACTGCATGTCTTCTTCATTCAGCATGTGAGCGGAGCAGAATATATAGAGTTTATGATAAGACAGAGGAAATTACAACAGATGTAGTAATGTTGAAAGGACATTCTAACTCTTAGTGATGTAGTTATAATAATAATAATGTATCAATGTTGTAAAATAAGAAAAGAAAACTTGTTCTTTTGTATGCATTTGCAAAATCGTCTATTAAAAGGGTACAATAAAACACAATCATTTCACATCCAGACAGGACATATTAAAATGAATTTACATACAAACACAATACACAATATAATATATAGAAAGAGCGCCATGGTACTCAATGGTGAGGACTGAATATATGTTAAATACATAGTTATAAAATGCTGTGTGCTGGGGTAGCAAGTAGACTTCAACAAGTAGCTGTCCTAAGATATTTAATGGCAACAAGTCCAAACTATTTTCTATAGATGTGTACCTTTGCCCTGAGGGCAGTAGCTGGAGTTGGTAATTAACAGTGGCTGTAGCAACAAACAATTCCATTACTTTTGATACATAAGACATATTCTACATTTGATGAATTTTGAGTCAAGATCTGAATGTATAGGGAGCAATATGTTGTGATTTACAAACTGCTATTGCTGTAAAGAGTAAGTAGCAGTTTTAGATTCGACAATGTCTAAATACAGAAATTCTTTATAACATTGCACAGCTTTGTCTCCTTTCAAATGTGAAAAATCTGAATGACACATGAAACCCTGTCAGCTCAAAAAGGACCATGCACAACATTTAAACCCAGAACCTCCCATCTATGAGGTCACAACCCTAACCACTGAGTCACTGATCTACCTGTCACAAAAGATCACTCATATCCTGATCATGATATCAAATGGCCCACAGGTCACTTTCCCATGATGCATCTCTCCATTATCTCCCGACCTTTGCTGCTAGCTTTCTGTACATGAGCACGTCTAATGCTGAGAAAAAATAATGGGGGGGATTCCTGATTATACTCTTTGAAAAAGTCAAATTCCATGTATGCGTTCGCAACTTCGCATACATGGCCAATATAGCTGATTGTGATTCTGATTGATATGCAATAGAAGCACATTTATCTGATTTGGGCGAGAGAGATATGGTGAGAGAAGATGAGTAGAGAGGAATGAAGTATAAAGAAGAGATTGAAAACAAAAACAAAAGAGATGAAAACTAAAGATTTGAATACTCCTGTCAAGGAGGCAGTGTTGTGAGAATACTAGCGTGGGAGTCAGCAAAAGAAAGACAGAAAATGACAGGGGCGAGGAGGCAATAGAAGACAACGGGACATCAGGGATGAGAGACAAAAACAAGTGTTCGACTTGAAAACAGAGGCGTTGTGTTCAGTAGGGAAAGCTCGTATATTGTCCTGCGGTGTTGCAGTGAATTAATTACAGGATAAGAAATGATAAGCTCTGCTGCAGGGCTATGAATAGACAGACAGAGAGACAGACCAATAGCTGACAGTGCAGCCAGCTGCCGACTGTCTCTGGGTTCCTCACAGTTTGCCCAAAAAAGCCTCATTAAATGAAGCGGCAATTCCTTACCCTTTGTTTTCACCTCCGACCACATCTATAATGTTAAAGTTAAGAGGGGCTGATTCAGCACTGCTATGTCTATCTAACCAGATTTCTGTTTAAAACATAAAAAGTTTAAGTTTAAGAGTAGTTATAAGATCTTCAGGTCCATTAGACATAGCTGCAAAAAAATAAAGGTTAGTATCTGGTCACTGTAAAGTGCCGTAGCATGTTAATAGAGGATAGCGTTAAGGTAAAGCTACTCTAGGCGTCCGTGTGTATGCAAAGGTCCGTGTGACATAAATGTATCTGGAGAGGGTGCAGATAAATAGAGCCGGCCCTAAATGACTGAAGACAATATAAACGAATGCTAGGTGGCCATTCATCCATAGGGGTGTCATAGATAAATCACAAATAAACCCAATAAACAAGAGTGTAAAATCTTTCCAAGATCTGAGGCTTTAAAATAAGCAGTGATTGTTTCGTACTGTTGCTGTCTCCAAGAGAGAAAAAAACAATTAAGTTGTTTATCAGCCTTTACAGCAGTTTGGAAAAAATCTGTGTAATTTTCACATTTTTGCTCACATTTATGAAATTATTCAATCAGAGTTTGGAGTGGTTTTCATCAACTCAGCATGTATATTATGTATAAACCTCCAGTTCAAGGGCAATTAGGAAAAAATGCTTCTTCTCAATCACACCCATGCATTTTTGGATCATAAAACATCTCACATAAACACATAAATGACCATGCAGACATCTAACACAAGCAACACTGAGAAAAACAGACTTATTTTCTCATTGAGCAGCATCTTTTGAATTGCACAGTGGGTTTTGAATGAGATTTCAGAAGATTGTGAAACTCCTTTTGGAGCCCACTCGGCATGGCAAAGAAGTGGTAAAAAACAACACCACAATTACCAAAAAATAGAACAGTATCGGCAGGGTGCACCATTGAAAATTGAGGGGGAAAAAAACCCCAGAACTCTCAAAAATGAACTTTTTGTAGTTTAATTTAATTTTTTGCATGTTGTAGGTCATCCTCTTTCAACCCCCCAAAAGAGAAACAACTCATAGCTCAGTTTAGCCTGCCTAACAGGCATCATTTCTAAAGTTATGATATGTTGTATTGCATAACCGTTTTCTAGCCATTCTAGTGATGTGGCTTTAGGGATGGCAATGGCAATTCTGGTCTGTCAGTCAGTCCACCACTTTGGTCTAGACTTTAAGACATCAACAACCAAATGAGGCTAACATTTCTGTTTTTGAGTGAAATGTCTCAACAATTGTTGGATGGATTGCCACAAAGTTGCATCCTCCCAAAATCATCTTCTCCTCAGGTTGAATTATCACTTTGGGGGCCAAAGACGAATGAGACTAATGATCAACCTTTGCTGTACTTTCTGTTTTGTGCTAATTATCGAGCATGCTCCAAGCTAAGCATCAATGGTGCAAACCAACTCGTAAGTCATAGGTGTCTCGTTAAGCTACCTGGTTACTAAAAGTTAATCCTGACGTACCAGCCAATCACTGACAAAGATAGTTGTTGTTTGGATAATTTTAGCTTAAAAAATAACGCAAAGTATTTTTCATTCTGATATTAGGGCTCATGAAGGCTTGTTGAGTCTCATTTCTAAAGGTCAATTTAATACGAATTTTGTGTGTGTCTGTTTCTGTTATGAATCTTGTGCATTATGCAAGTGTGTGTGTGTGTGTGTGTGTGTGTGTGTGTGTGTCAGTGGATGATCGAGGTGGGGGATTCCCGTAGTGACCAGTTAACAGTGTATGAGTGTGTGCGTGTGTGTGTGTGTCTCCAATCCATCATCACACACACTTCCCTCTTTCAGTGTGTTCAAAAATAGAACGGTGTGTGAACATGACCTCTCCCACACATAAACACACACCTACACACACACACACACGCACACACACACACACAAACATACACTCTAGTAAACACACCCTTTACGATGCCATTGTGTCTTGGCTTCTTGTCCAGAATGTTGGTGTGTGTTTTGTTTGTGTGTGTGTGTGTGTGTGTGTGTGTGTGTGTGTATTTTTGTGCACGTGTATTATCAAGAGTTATAAGAAAAAATGTCCCTCTGCCATGTACTCCCTCCTTCTTTCTCTCTCTGTCTCTCTTTTCTTTCTCGCCACAAAGTCTGGAGCTACTGCCAAATTTCCTTTGTGGCAAAGGTGTGGTGCCATGACACTGTCTCTGTCTCTCTCGCTCTCTCTCACACACACACAGACACGCACGCACAAACAAACACACGTTACTCCTTGTTTTGTTATAGACACATCTACACTGGACGGGACATTAAGTGATAATGAACTCTATGGTATCCGGATAAAACAACAGATGAGGTGGATGTGAAGAACACGTGGATGCCAGGCGATGTTTTGTCTGCTCATTTCCAGATCATTATTTCCAAACACACCTCTGATTACATTGTCATATACAAAAGCAAAAATGGATTTAGAAAGGGAGGCTGCTACTTTAGGGATGGGGATGTTTTACACAGAGATTCATGGTCCCCAGAGGATGAAATCTGGTGGTTACATCAAGCACAGGTCTAAAAATCCCCTTATGCTGTACTGCTTCATGATAAGATACCTTTGCTTTTATTCAAAATAGAATTCTAACTGTAGAGGTCAAAAAAATAAAATGGGGATTTTGATTAGAAGATTGATACCACACTGCGTGTGTCTTCAGTATGGAGATGGAGTTTGAAATGTAGCCTATTAAGACCTGCCTGAGGAGATGAGGTGTGCAGAATCAGTAATCTCTTTTAAATTAATTCTTAAAACCAATTTTTACAGACTGTCTTTTATGTGATGTCGGCGCTTTACTGTTTTATTTCATTATTGATATTATTATTATGTAATATATTTTATTGTATTTTATTTTACAAAATTATTTTCTTTTTTCTTTTCTTTCTTAGTTTATTTTTATCGAATCAATTGTTTTCATGTTTCCTCTATTATACTGTTTTATCAGGGTTTAACTCTTACATTAGTTTGTCTTGCTATGTTGAGCGTCACTGTCGAGCTTTCTGTTGTCTTACTTTTGCTAATAATATAATATAATATAATATAATATAATGAAGTTATATTAAAGATCCCAAATTAATATGTTATATATCTTTTTTTTTTAAAGAAACTATCCAAAAACAGAAATGTAATGACTACAATTTATGCAGAAGAACTTCATGTAGAAACAGCCTCTTGGCTAGAGTTAATTCATCCGCACTGGGAGAACGGCTACAGCGCAGGTTGCCAGATCAGGCATTTACTAATGGCATCAATCTTCATGTCCCACTGATGGAAAGGAAACAAATATGTTCATATATGTATTCTTTTAAATGTCTTCAATTGAATTGAGTGACTGTAGATTTACAGAATTAACCAGTCCTTTATCCCATATTGTTGTATTTAGATTAATTTATTGCTGGTGTGATGCCTTATTTTATCATTTACGATTTTACAAATTATCTTTAGATTCAGTTGCAGTTTAGCATGTTTTAAGTTAAGTCTTTATATTTGCTTTTTTTTTTAGATTGTCTTTATTGTCTTGTGTACACAGGGTGCCCATGCAGAAGAGAATAAAATACTCTATGGACCAGATGCACAACTCTTAAAACCAACTTACACTATTTTCATAGTATTTTCAATGATGTATAGGCTACAATAAGACATTATAATACATACTAATCAAAGGGGCATAAGATAAGTTAAGATAAGATAAGATAATTCTTTATTAGTGCCGCAGTGGGGAAATTTACAGGATCACAGCAGCAAAGTGGACAGTGCACACAAGATACAGAGTGAAAAACAAGAGCAACAAGTAATATAAATAAGTAAATAAGTTATAAACATACATTTCAAAAAGAAGCTGAAAGCAGAAGTTGAGACTCTCAGCTGCTCAACTATGAACTACTATGAACTTAAATGTGTATTGTTTCAAGGCGTACAGATACACACACGTCAATGCATTTACTACTCTTACAAACAATTACATAAAGATGCAGCAGATACACACACAGACACACACACACACACAAGGAGCCTGGGACAGCAGTGATAAGTAGGAGTAGTTCCTGGTTGGTGGAGCAGGAGGCTCTGAGACGCCGCAGCAGTCTCCCCGTAGCTGGGCGTGGGGAGGAAAGTAAGTGTATACTGTGTGTGCACGTGTGTGTGCGCGTGTGTGTGCGTGTGTGTGTGTGTGCAGGGGGTCATTACATTGTGGTGGAGGGAGGGGGGTGGGGGCATGTCCTTGGCAGACAGACAAACTCACCACATACAATATTCATCTTAAGAGGTTGTTTAGTTGAGGGAAGAGTTTGAAAATAACATACGACATTAAAGCAACTTTTTCCTCTCATATTCACTGAGTAGACAGTAGTTGTATCAGTTGTATCATATTTTTGCACCAACATATAAAACATACATGATAAAGTGTGACAACAACACAGTCAAACAAATTCAACAAGCCGTCAAAATCCAATAAACTTTTCACAATGCCCATATTTGTTTCATCATCTTCCTGGATTCATCTGCTCACATCTCAACACCGTTCTGTGGCTGCGATAACTGAAACAAGATAAAGTTCGACATGAATCCTTCGAATGTTTAATCTAATATCACTATCAATTGTTTTTGGCATTTGAACTATTGATTAATAAACTAATTGTTTCATCACTACATGCAACATGCCTATTTCGTGTTCTAATTCACAGCGCAGTTCAGTATTTTATGCGAGCAACTGGCTGCTGCATCAATCAAATCTGGAACCTTAACTGTTGCAGCACAATATGCCTGAACCACCATCAGCTTCACCACCCAATCCCCGACCCTACCCCCTGACTGCCCCTCTTCTTCTTCTTCTTCTTCTTCTCTCTCTCTCTCAGTTAGTTGTTGTTAAACTCAGCCACAAATCGCTTTGGTTGGGACTGTGGTTGACTGTGTTACCGCTGCTCTGCCCTCAAGTATATACATACACATACACACACACACGCACACACACACACACACACAACACAATGTATACTATCTGTGTGCGTTTTCATGTTTTGTCTCTCATTTGTGTACAAATGTAATTATAAATGTGTTGTCTTGGTCTCATTTAGATGTGTGCGCTTGTTTCACACATGTGTGTATCTGTGCCAATGTGTGTGCGTGTGTGTGTGTGTGTGTGTGAATCCGTGTGTGTGTATATGTGTGCTATAGTTTGCATGCATGTGGGCCTTGAATAAGTGTGTGAGAAGCTTCATTCTCAGTCGGGCAGAAACAATGGAACCTCTATGATTACATCTCCCTGTTCAGGCGGACAGGGTGTGTGTGTGTGTGTGTGTGTGTGTGTGTGTGTGTGAATGTGTGTGTGTGTGTGTGTGTGTGAAGCTTCAGGGGGGAGAAAAGTGTGGCGGTCGTGGAGGAGGAAAGAGGGGGAGGCAACGTTTGGACCTGCCCCCATCCCTTCTTTGCTCTCCCACACACACTGGTCTCTTCCTCTTGTGCCCGCCTGGCATCTCATTGGTTGAGTCCCCCGGCTATATATTTATGTGATTGGTCAGGGCGGGGTATATATATTCAGCATGGGTCGGTTAAATCTGGCCACAAGTTTCAAAACTTTCAAAGAGGGCAGACAGACAGAGAGACAGTGAGTCGGACGGTCCATGTGACGGAGGAGAGTCAATTTGGACAAACCACTGCACCACAGACTCCAAGCAAGAACTGTTGTCTTTTGAGGGGAACAAAACAGAGTGAAGAGAAGAGAGGCAGAATCATTGTGGATCCTTTCCAGGGGGAACATCCTGCACCACAACGTGTTTGTTTTCTCTTTCGTTCTTATATCCCGACTCCTCTCAGATCTCGATGCTTTGCTTTGGGATTTGTGCTCCAAATCAATCACATTCCTCTCTTGATCTTTCTCTTTGTCATCTGAAACATTTTGAGCAACATTTTTTTTCCAGAACTTTGCTACCCAAAAAACTGAGACAGACGTTTGCTCACTTCCACTTGGACTAAAAGTTGAATCCAAGCCCTGTTCTGGAATGAATTTAGCCGAGTCCAGCTTGTCTAGAGAGACTCTTTTGCATGCCAGCCGGATGTCTCTTGGGGGCCACTGGGCGTCGGGGACCCCGAGCCCTGCTTCTGATTCTGAACTGGGCTTTGAGCAGAACATCTCCGGGGACTGCAGTTCTCCCGATGACCTTAGAAGCAGGAACATGAGGAGAACAGAACCGAGGCTTTCTCTGACACCAAGTTCAGGGGGACAGAGTCCGGACCTGACCCAGGCCGGAGGTGTTTCGCCAGACACAGCTGATGGGAAGGCTGTGGCGGGAGAGCAGAGGATCCGCAGGCCTATGAACGCCTTCATGGTCTGGGCCAAAGATGAGAGGAAACGACTGGCCGTGCAGAACCCCGACCTGCACAATGCTGTGCTCAGCAAGATGCTAGGTAAGAACAACAAAAACCCCAATCAGGGCAAAATAAAACTGTAACCGAACCTGTATGTAGGTCATCAAAACCAATGAAACCAGACTGGTAAAATCTAGTAGGGCTGGCAACTTTTATAACGTTCAATAGAGAGAATTCTGAGAATCACCAGACTGTGATGAATTCATTTCTTGGCATTTATTTTATCTTTGTTGAGGTGTGAAATTTACCACATCAGGACGCAGTTTCCCAAAAGCATCTTGAAGCTATGATCACAGTCTTGAGATGGTTTTGGGGAATTGGGCCCTGACCAGTTTAGATAACTAAACTAACGTATCAAACTAAAGCTTTGACTTACAGGCATGTAAATTGCAAAAATCAATATTTCAGCAGTTTTTCTTTTCCCAGTATTTATAGCACAGTGGGAAAACCCCACTCCTCTGAGTCATTGTAATCTCAATAGGGGTAATCGTACCAATATATAGAGCGACATTTAAGATTCATGGTCAAAATGTCTCACTCACAAATATTTACATTTATATGATTACACAAAAAGGATATTGCATTCTTCTTTTGACAAATTATCCATCGTTTGAATATGACTTAACAGTGATACAGATTTGGTCCCATAATATTAAAATGTATATGTAGAGTATGACAGCAAATGTACAGTTTCATATGTTTAACTAGATCTAGTTAGAGTGTAAAACTCAAACTCCTCCAGGATAAATCTGTTCACCGCTGTGCATCATGTGCTCGTAATGTATGTTCTCCTCCACTGAGGGAACTACACATTTTTTTGACCACTATTTAACTGTGCAGGGGTGAGGATTTGATGAAAATAAAAGATTAAATAAAATAAATAAATACTTCATGCAAAATCTTTTCTTACAAGTAGTATAATTGAGAATAAATTCAAGAGGAGGCAGTCACATGGAGTCAGGGGTCAGGGCTAACAGTGCATTATTGATGTCGCCTTGACTTTTGCAACCTAAGTAACTTATTTTAATGCATTTTCATTTGTGTGCAAAGTGAGCAAAATAGAGTGAATCATTTTCAATTTAAAAGCTGTTAATGCCACTGAACATTTGACACATTATACTGAAAGTCTTCATGTTGATGTCAGGAATAGCACAACAAATTACTAAGATTGCATGTAGCAGTTTTTACCGACTTGCTTTTCTCTTACTATAATTAGTAACATGCTCTTTTTTCATATTACCCTCCATCAAATTCATAGCATCTCATATTCACACTTCTGCTGAACTCATCTGCAGCTTGAGATTTTTAGAGCCTCTGAGATTCAAAGCAGAAAGCGTCTGAAAGGAGGCATGAGTCTCAAACCTCTCGGCTGCTGGTGTCTACAAAGATAAGACAAACTGGAAATGTCAGCACTGAATGCAGTGTAAGCTATAAGTACATCAGATAGATGGTAACAATTCACCAGATGACAAGAATAACCACCTCAAAATTAGGCCGTTTGGAACATTTTACAGACTGTAATGTTGCAATTGCTGCTGTCGTTGTGAGGGATTTGTTTATTTAAATCAGAGCCAACACACAGGGATCTCCAGGAGCTCTGGCATCCTGGAACAACATGTATTACAACTACATTTAGGGTTCATTTTAACAGAAAATAATGTGAACGCCAACAACACTCACTGCCCGATGGATTTCGATAATCACAAGTTATTTCAATGCAAAAATGTTGTCATTTCACTGTTTCCAGTTCCTCAAATATGAATATTTGCTGAGGGTTTGGCTTCTATGATACTAAATGAACTAAATTCCTCTGGGTTTTTGGCAGTTTGTTGGACACAACAAGCAGTTTAAATATTTTAGCATGTTCTTTTGAAAATAGTGAGGAACATTTTTCACTCTCACATGATATTTCGTAGGCCGAACAATTGGTAATCAAGAAAATAATCAATAATAAAATAATCTTTACTCGCAGCCCTATCTGCGAGTCACTTAGTAAGCTAGTACAGCACTCTGCTCCAAGGTTAACTACATTGCAATATAACTATTCTCAAAGTCCTGAGGCGTAGTTATGTCATTGTGTTTTTTTTGTGGTAATATTTCAAAATAATGGTGTTGAAATAGTATTATAAAATAGTTAAAGTTCTACATTTTTTCTCATCTCATTTGGGGCGCCCCCACTTAATATTTGTGTATTTTTCCGTACCTTTCAGGTCAGTCATGGAAGGCCCTGAGTGCAACAGACAAGCGACCATTTGTGGAGGAAGCAGAACGTCTACGTGTCCAGCACCTCCAGGATCACCCGAACTACAAGTACAGGCCTCGCCGTAAAAAGACCACTAAAAAACTCAAGCGGGTTGAACCGGGGCTTCTGCTGCATAGTTTAGCCCAGGGAGGGGCACCAGGACTAGGATTAGGACCTGGTATCAGCTCCTTGGGTGCAGAAAGTGTCTCTGGAGGTTCTGCTTATGGACATCATCATCACTCCCACCACCTGCTGCATCCTCTTGGGCACTTCAGGGACTTCCAGGCCCCAGGACACTTAGAGCTGGAGAGCTATGGCCTGCCCACTCCAGAGATGTCCCCTCTGGATGTTCTGGAAGACGGAGCTGGGGATTCTGTGTTTTTCCCCCAACATATGCAAGAGGAGGCAGGGATGGGAGGTTGGAGTGGTTACCACCAGCACCTCCACCATCATAACCAACATTACAGCCACAATTACAACAACCACAGTCACCACAACGCCATAAATGGTGCAGCAACACACAGTCAGGGTTCAGGAATGAGTGTTAGCGCCGGTTTAAACACCTGTTTGAGTCCAAGTAGAGATTCCAGAGTTGATTCTAGAATGAGTTCCGTTGAGTCAAATATGACCTTGAGCATGAGCTCTAGGTTGAATCACACCTCTAGTCACCACATTGCCTTAAGAAGTCCTGTAAAGTGCCCACCACCTCTATCTGACTCCTCCTCCCCTGTCCCCTACTCCCAGCCCTCCATTATCCTTCCTGAGCTGGTTAAATCCCACCAAATGCCACATCAACCCACTGCTCCTGTCAGCTACTTCAGCCAAATGTATGGGAACAGCGCTCCAAGTGCAGCATATTACATGCCTTCTCACCTGGGGCAGCTTTCACCTCCTCCTGAAACTTCTCCTTCTTCCTGCCCATCCTCTTCCATCCCCACATCAACCTTCCCTCCGCCTTTGCACTTAGAGTCTTCAAATCTCGAGTCCTCCTGCCATTTGGGGTCTTCTTCTGCTGAGTTTTGGTCAGAGGTGGACAGGCATGAATTTGACCAGTATGTAAATGACGGAAGGAATCGCGAGGGGGCCTACGGACGTGTCGAGGGCTGTGGTGGTGGATCCAAAGTCCTGAGTGGGCGCAGTAGCAGTGATGTAGGTAGTAGCATGAATATCAGTTTAATTAACAGGGATGTCAGTAGCATTTTGAGTGGTGCTGGTGGATGTGAGGAAGGGAGCAGCCCTCTTATATCTGTTCTTTCTGATGCCAGCAGTGCTGTCTATTACAGTGCCTGTATCACTGGATAAATACTCCATCTTATCCTTTATATGTACCTCCTGGCATAATGCACACTTTGGTTTGGTTCATTTAAACCATTGTTACACAATCGGGAGGAAGTATTTGGGAAAGAATAGTTTTGGCTCATATTCTTAATCATTGCCAAGCCTTGCATAACGGTAAATGTCAAAAGTTTTTCTAAATGTGGAAAAGAAAGGTAATTTCATCATACCAACTCTTACTGGAGCCAGAGATGGGAAGAGCGAAAAAAGTTTAAAAAAATTTGCTAACTGGAAAAAAAGAAGAAATGAAACAAAATGCTTAGTTTTAAATAAATGCATTCCTGAACATGATCTTGAACAATTGGATGCCTAGCTAAGCAGCTTTAAGTCTAGATTAGACTTGCTAACATGGGTAACTTATGACCCATAAGATTGTTTGCAGGATTTGTGGGATGTGCACAAATTACTAACTCATAAGCATAAGGATTTGGCTTTTGCTGAGCAATTGCCAAATCAGCTACTAAAAAAGTATGCTGAGCTAGTGCATTGTCCTGCTCAGAGGTTACATTTTTACTTGAGTCACTTAAGGTGATTCTTAGAGATAAACACAAGACAGCTGGAGAGCACCTTAAAATAGCATTGTGTTTTTAGTTACTTATCAAGGATGCTAGGTCTCTGTGTTAGCATGTTTATGACCTGGAGGTTTTTCTGGTCAAGGGTTGTAGGATATCAACAAGCACTTATACAAGTTAAACAATTTCATTAAATGCATTGCGTGTAATCTGGTCACCAAAAAACTCTACAACTACACAAATCTCTGTGTTGTCGGGAAAGCCTTGGCCACAGACCCAGAGTAGACCACTGATGTCTCCCACAAACGATCAGGATGTTTTACAAGCCGGATCCATTTTTTTTATCACCATGATACATGCCGTTCCTTCTCTGTCTCGTTCTTTGACAGGGCCTCATGTCAAACTCCGTGCCAAAATCTGGACGTTTTAAGTTGCTTTGCTTTCTAGCAAACACAGATATGTTGATGATTCAAAGGTCATTCTTTGCAACCAGTAAGCCTCTGTGGTAGCCTATAACAAGCATACCACTTGTTTAAACAAAAATGTCTTCGTTTAAGATTAAAAAGAGTAATTTAGTCCCACAAATAACAGAAGATCGGGTTCTACAAATTAAGTGCCATTGGAAATGTCTTATTTAGTATATGAGAACAGCTACACTTTATACTTTAAAATCCATCATATCTGGCCTGGATATTTGTAGCTTCACACAAAGAAACATAAATAATGATGAGCTGGTGAACCACTCTAATTACACATTTTCCCATTCTTAACTTTCAAGGATAATAGTTCATGTTTTGAGTCTTATGATTTTTGGAAACCTTGTTTTGATGTAGCCTTTTAATGTGTGTGTGTATATATATATCATAGCTGCTGTCTATTGGCACTATGTGAAGGAGAAATTGAGACTATGAAATGTTCTCTTTGCACTGGGTTTAATGTAATAGCTGTATAGAGGCAACACTACTTATTAAAAATCAAATGTCCCTCATTTTGAATATGTTGTTGTACAGAAAGGACAGTGTTTGTTTTGTTGTTTCGTAGATTTTGTTTTATGCATTTCATTTCCTAAAAGAGTAGCTCGACATTTTAGGAAATAATTTGCTCTCTTGCTGAGAGTTAGATGAGAAGATCGATACCACTGGAGCCAGGGGGCAATCAGCATAGCTTATCGTAAAGACAGGAATCATCTTTCTTTTCTTCCAAATCAAGAAGATTTCCCAACAGGACCTCTAATATGTACTCATTAACATTTTGTATCTTATTTGTTTAATCTGTGCACAAATAGTTACATCATGTTACTCCCAGTAGAACCACAGCTTGTAGGTTGTTTCGTCCAGTTTGTGTACTAATTAACATTAAAGGTGTTAATTAAACATTTTGACTCTTTTAGGCTTGGCTGACTTTGGGCTAAACAAGTCTCTCAGTTCCAACGCCCTACTTATGCCACAGAGATGACAGTGGTAATGATATTCACACTCTCGGCAAGAAAATGTTGAACTATTAATTTAAAAATAACTAGAATTCTACAAGCATTGGATCAGTGAGTTTCTACTCGCCATCCAAAATGTTGTTTATTGTGTGTCTGTGTAAACTTGCCTTTGAAGTTAAATCTTGAATTGTAAAGATCTCTTGAGGTTCATATGGTTCTTTAATGGGTTACATGTTACACTTTGCTCTACCAGTGACACCAGCAAACCAGAAATGTTCCCTCCCACACCAATGTTATTTACCTTATGACTGGAAATGAAAATGAGAATTTGTGGTTTTGTTTCTGTTGAGAAAATAAATAAATTGTGTAGCCACTGTAGAGGTCTCTCTGTAGGTGTTTGTGTCACATCCATCCTGTAAAATGTGTGTACAGTGGGAGCAAAGTAACAGAAGTCTCTCTTCAAGGATTTATCCTGCATCTGTTCTGCATTAGTCCAACAGACAATACTTTTTTTGTACGTGAAGCAGTAGAACGAAATCGTCTATCTTGTACAGTGAAACCAGTTATACTTACCACACCGTTCCTTGTGGCCACCATTGGTTGAAAACAGAGCAATAGTATATTTTTCCTAACATTTACTCTAGAGGATGGAGCCGCAGGGAAGCAGCAGTTCAAACAAAATATTCAACAAATACTTCTACATCTGCATTTGACATTCTTTTCTGTTGAAACCAACAGAGTCTTGTTTCCATTTTAATTTACTGTGACACACAAAGAACATCAGAGAGACAGGCGTTTTTTTGGAGTACAATAACTCTGGGGCTTTTGGTAATAATTATCTGAAGAAAAAAACAAAAAGAAACACCCAAGACTTTGGGATTAAAACAAAGGACATTTTCTCAGCACTCGTATAAAGACAAATTAAAACCAGGACTTTCCCAGTGACTGTGATGCTTCTAAATCTGTATGACAGGGATGATTTCTAAATTTTCTGTATAAAATGGTTTTGTTTGTGTCTTTAAATTCTGTTTGATAAAATAATTACAAAATAAACTGTACTTGTTTAATGTAAACTGACTTGACACTATTTTGGCTGAACAACAAATCCACATTTTGTGATGTTTTTCTATCCAAAAAGAGTTTATTCTTAACATCTGAGAGCTGGCCAAGAGAACAGCAACATCTCATTCACTTTTGTCTAATGAAAGCTAATACATGTTGGTTATTCATTGCGTTAGTTTTGTAATGTATAGATTAGTGGCACACATTACAGTATATGTCGCAGTGAGGGAAAATATGGTAACCATTCATCATTCATTACTAACAACATGTCAATGTCAAAATCACAAAGTCTCTTAATGTCAAACACATTATTTTAGGTATGTTTGGGACAGTAAAATACTGTAAATCTGGTTTGGTTTATGTTATGGCAATTTCTTAAGATTGTCAAATTATGATGAAAAGACTCTCTAAACAGTTTGATTGGTTGAATAAGAGTAGTAGTCTTGTTTGAGTGAAGGCCTGAACATGGGTGATTATTTTCCTCGGCACCATTTAACTGTGAAATTACCTCATGTTTACAGTCAGGGCTCCTTTCTGTAGCCCTTCACCAATGGTGGTCTTTCTTTAAACCCACAAAGCTTTATTTTGCAACATTAGTGGAGATTCTAGAGTTTCAAAATAAATCAAGCTGACCTTTGTGGATATGTGCATAATATGGTACACAAGGCATCCAGAATATGGTCATTCTATGTGCAATAAGTATACAGTACAGTACACTCATGTGGATTGGTGTAATTCTGGGTGCCGCCACTAACCCAAAGCTGGTCAGAGAGCCGCTAACTGGAGCTGCTGAACAGCCCTCATTGGCTGAGATCTGCACCCCCAAAACCAGATTGTGAGAAAAGGTTGTAGTTTGGGTCAAAATAAGTACATTTGTTACATAAAATGAGTACGCTTGTTATGTAACTTTCGTCCGCAGCATTAGTTAAGTATAAGTCACGTAACAGAAGTTAGGTTAAATAAGTCGATGTTGACTTGGTTTAACACGAACAGTGTTCTCCTGGGTGAAAGTGTTTGTGTAACCCAACAATCCACCCCAACCTCCCCCTTCAGCAGACTTTCTCCCTTTTTATACTATGTCTGTTGCTCTGACCATCTAATAATGATGCAGATGGGTTTACATTAGAGTTAGTTGAAGTCCCGGTGTGACTCATACAGAGGCTAAAAGTGCCCCGGTGCGTCGGTATCAGATGACGAGAGGCACTGACCAGGCGTTGGTATTTGAGAATTAAAATTCTACACTTTGTTCTTCTCATTCACGCTTGTCGCAATTTTTCTGTGGTATCTTCCAGAACAAACAGTAATTGCAGTGTACACAAGTTGTGTTTCTCAATGTCTACTATGAAAGCCGTTGATGTCAGTTCTCATGTCTCCTGGTCTCCTGATGGAAATGAGGAAGACAAGAAGGAGGGGTGGGAAAAGGAGGAGAAGAGGAGAATCCAGGGGGGAGACAGAAAGACAATCACCTCAGTGTTTGTGCAGTGTTGTAATCCTCTGTGATCCGCTCTGATTCTGTCCTCTCCAGCCTCAGATCCGACGCTAAACGAGTTTGGCTCGGCGGGACAGTTTTCCCCTGAACTAACCGCCGACGGAGGCGAAAGAAAGCATTTGGAACAAGAAAAATCTGTTCTCTCATTCTCTTTTTCTGACAGTCTGTTTTCTTCCTTTTTTTTGTGTCAGTGTTTGGTCTTGTATCCCTCTCAGCCCCTCAGCCTCTGTAATTTTGTTTCTTTTTGTTCTGTTTCCCATGACTTAAATTCCCGCCTCTTGTTTTCATTCTGTCTTTGTGATGTTCTCCATCTCCATTCTGACATCTCTTTATTTGTCATCCCGTCTTCCTTTCTCTGTCCTTTCATCTCTCCTTTTTCCTATTCTCCCCATGACATTATTTTCCCCTTTATCTCTCTCCTTTCACTGTCTTTATCTCACCCCACATGTTGATACATTCCCTTTTCCCAACATTTATATTTTTCCCGCTGTTTTCTTGTTCCCCTCCTTTGTTCTCTTCCACCCAATCTTTCTTTCTCTGATATCAACCCCTTTCTTTTCTACCACTCATCTTGTATCGCTACTTTTTGTACACTTTTTATTCCTTCTTTCATCAAGTGCTCTTTTATTGATTCACCTCATCTAAACATAGACGTTCCTCCAGAAATATAAATTGATAAGAACTGATTGGGTTCTGATGAATGGTTGCACACCCTTACGGAACATTTTTGAGGGTGGAAAATATTAAAGCGAACTTTCATTTCAGAAGAATTTCGCCTGCAGAATTATGTGTTTAACCAATGACATCATTTGTTCCAACTGATTGCCGTCATTCTACATTATAATTATAAGGGAAAGTGTTTATTTTCGGAGCAATGAGCATTTGTTTACTGGGTATTGGACATTCGGACAAGTGGGCTTTTTTCGGTCCAGTGGGACATTTTTTCGCACTATTGGTGTTTCAGATTGTAGTCGACGGGCAGTTCCCTTCTCAGCACCCAATAATGTACAACAAACATAGCAACGACTACCTCAACAAACAAATAAAGGACAATTTATGGCTGGAGATCGCTCAGCAGGTGGATGGAGGATGCATGGGTCAAACAACCACAGGACTTGCAACCAGTATTGCATTTTGCAAAACATTCAAGTGAATTACATTAGTGACGTTTTCAATGTGTTTTCCGTACTTACGTCATTTTGTTTACATAAATATTTGACTTTATTCTCATAAGAATTTGAATGTGTTCTAATGACACACAGAAAGGTCAGGAAATGTCTTGCCATTTATAGCCTTCCCATTACATCGGGTTCGTATCTCTCTGTCCGTCTCCTTTTCTTCGGATCTTCCTCTCACCTTTCGTCTTATTCTTTCCACATTCCCTCTGTTTCACCCCATTAAACCTTTTTTTCACCTCAGTCCCCCACTCACTCTCGCACTAGCTGGCTTTCCCTTTCTTTTTGTCTGACTTGCAACTTTTTTATTAACATTTCCATAGGATTCAATTATCTTTTGGTTGGAGAAGTGAAGGTTGTGCATGACTTAACTGGGCTGTAAAAACCAAACTGGGGATTGCATGTGGTGTGGAGAGTGTATGTGTTTTCCTAAACCGGGTCATTTATTGTACTCAGCGTGTGTGTGAGGGTTTTTAACAGTGTGTGTGTGTGTGTTGCTGAGGTAATGACAGGAATGTGAGCAACGAAGAGGAAACTCCTGTGGAAGTTTGGGATGTTCAGAAAGGGCGTGTGTGTGTGTGTGTGTGTGTGTGTGTGTGTGTGTGTGTGTGTGTGTGGAGAGAGCGAGGAAGAGTTGTATATTTTTGTGGGAACACCTCACCCCGCTGCTCATTACCCTGACTGGAAAAGATAACACAAGGCTGGATTCCCCTTCTACAGCTGGAAATGAACACACGTGTGCTTCCAAGGTGTATACATGGTATGTGTGCATGTGTGTAAAACAAATTTAACATCAGTCTGTGTTGGTTTCTGTGCGTCACATGTTGCTGCTACAATGTTTGTATTTCACAATAAAATCATTTGAATATTCTCATAACCAAACCTGTGGAAGGTTTTTGTTCCTTCAAAAAGTCATGAACATTACATTCAACAATCTATAACACGATCCAATGTTCCAATACAACTCTTGTGACAAGGATCTATAAAGATGATGTAGAAAAGCATAAACAGCACAATACGTAAGGACATTTCACGTGTCATGTCTACACATTTTAAGCTTTTTACGTTTCATTAAGGCTCCACTCTCATTCTCAACTCGTCACATACAGAATGCACAGTCGCAGCATGGCTGACATGAATCAGCCTGGTATCACCATTTTTTTACAGGAATATATTTCTTGTTCACCAGTATGTAGCACTGATAAAATAGCAAATTCCAGATTTTGAAATGTTCATGCTTTCGAACCTGATCTTGAGGCCCTGTGTTCTTCATGAAAGTCCTTGTGTTAAGATCTAGTTTTGAAAGTTTTGTGCTTTTATGTTCCATTTTAGTTGTTGTGCTTAATCAAATGACCACAAAGCACACCTGGAAGTATCTTAGCATTAAAATACTATTCATGTTGCTCAGAGAGTGGGATGAACGGGAGGTTAATAAGGGCCTGGTATCTAATTGTTTGCCCTAAGGCCCTCTACGACGTTTATCTGCCCACATCTCGGTAGAGAATGAGTACATGATTGGTGATTTATTTATTATTGTGCTCACAGTGTGAATGCGTAGTGAGTGAGACCCAGAGACAGACATTTAAGATACATATGGAGATAGACACTGGGCAAAAGAAATGTGGAGAGGCAGAGAGAATGGAATTTGTACATCCATGTGTGAGAGAGAGAGAGAGAGAGAGAGAGAGAGAGAGAGAGAGAGAGAGAGAAAGAGAGAGAGAGAGATTTTCCCCTCTCTTTCTGTCTCTGCTCTGTGGTGTTTTATTGGCCACATGTGGTTAGGATGTCAGATCAATCACCACAACTACACACTGACTGTGTGTGTATGTGTGTGTGTGTCTGTGGTCGTCCATGTGTGCGTGATTTCACAGACTGATGTGAGACGACAGCTGGTTTACACTGCAAATGTGTTTGTTTGTGAGTTTCTGCAACTTGCAACTTCGTTGTGTGCACTGTGATGTTCTTGCATGAACGTTGGTGTATCTGTTGTGTTTATGTGTGTCCAGTATTTGCATGCATGTGGGGCTGTGTGAGTGTGTACGTGCAATTATACTGTGCGTGTAAATGACCAAAACTTTCTATTTTATGTCCATGTGGTTTTGAATTTCCAGTCTGACTCTGACCACTGAACATGAAATAATGACGTGTGTGTGTGTGTGTGCGTGTGTGTGTGTGTGTGTGTGTGTGTGTGTGTGTGTGTGTCCTACACACTGTCACATATTAAATAAGAATTGATGACAGATACAGCCAAGACTCAAAGTCTTTCTCTTGGAATTTGTGTGCAGATAAGTGACTTGTCTATGGACGTCTTTTGATATTTTCTTTTTTATCTTTAAATTTATATACATGTACATATTTTCTGTATCCATCTGACCATCTGTTTATGGGTTAGATTTGACAGAATGATTTGAGTATTTTAATGAATGCTCTTGTATGGAGATCATTGTTGAAACTGGAGCTAGATGGAATCATATGGTAATCTTCATATTAATATAAAACAGAAGATCCTTTTGGTTGCAGAGTCGTGAGTCTTCCAGCCTCCGAATGTTCATGGAGGAATCGTATACTGTTCTGCTATAACTTTTCATAGATGTGTTGTTTTCGTCTGTGTCACCAAACATAGAAAAAATATCCAAACGTTTCTTTCTGTCTTGATGGATAAACACTTCGGAGGGTTGTGTCTCTGTTATCTCCTCACCAAAATGAAAAATACACAAGGGGCAGCTGTGGCAGGAAGCAGAGCCAGTGGTCCCCTAAATGAGGGAAGAAAACTTTAATACTATCATTTCGAAACATTCAAATAAAGCCCACAACAGCATAACTATATAACCTGTGAAAAAGGCTCTAATATCTGGGTCCCCCACAGCATCACCCTGACAGCTATATAGCAAGAGTTATCATCAGTTACTTCCACCTTAAATTCATTAGGGAAAGCTGGAACGATTATTCAGCTGTTTGGGGAATAACCTACTGGAGAAATACAGTGTTTCTTGTGTGATCTGCATCGCAAAGACCAAAAGCTAAGCAGTTTCTGTGTGAGCGTATGAACACAATGATTAGTGGTAGAGTTGGCTGCGATACAAGGGGCACCAGCTAAAATCTTACCCTGGGGCACCAATTTGGTCAGGGTTGGCTCTGACTGCGCCTGACTAAATATAAACCGCTATATTAGAGTTTACCCTTTTGTTAGCAGCTTGTTCCTGCTCTTTACTGGTTTATCCCAGATAACTTTGACAGTTTCATTCATTTGTTCTTAGTGGAAAATAAAAATAAGCATAAATCCAACCTCTTGTTGATTGTCTCGGTAAATTAAAGGTATTTTTAGTGTATACATTTAAACAGCATTGTGTTGAAATAAAAGCCTTATATTAGATTTATTCAATCAATTATCATGATATCATTTATTTTGCAATTAAATGCATATCTAAGAACCTTTTTGCAGGTTTGCCAGAAACATTAGTCAGAGACAGTTTTAGATTCAAAGTTAATTAGCTAGCAATAGTTGATAAGGCTGATAAAGTTCATTTTAATCCAGTTGGAGGCAAACTCAGTGTCTCTGGGTGTGTGCATGCCTGGTGGTCAGCTCCATCGTCTGTACTCCGGGTGGACTAGATGATGTCATAGGGGGGGGTCTCTCTTTCCCTCCCTGCCGCAGGATATATCAGGCTCCCCTCCATACCCCCACTGCTTCCTGTTTCCTGCCTCTGTAGGAAGTAGCTCTGCATTCACTTCCTGTCAGAGGGGCTGTTGGGGACAGGAATGGAGTGGAGGTTTAACAGCTTGTAATAATGGTGACGGTAGCAGGTTCCAGAAAAACTCTTTGTCCTATTACATACTACATAAAGAACTTTTTTAGTAACTGTAAAGCATTGAAGCGGTTGCTAACATTTAAAAAAGAACACTTGAAGTAGTATCATAGAAGTGCAGAACATGAAAGCAAAACATCAAACATGAGGTCAAGGAAAGTAACTTATTCCAGCCGCTGTGTTGGATTAAAACTGTCGAGCCAAATTTTCCCAATTGGGAGGAAACTGAATTGTGTTTTTATCGACTGTAACCTGGTGACAGCTGGTCTATTTCCACAACTCTAAGGAAAGAGAGAATGACCCCTGACCCTGCCTTTACTTTTAATAGATCACAGGGCCACTATCTGATCTTCCCTCCTCCCATCGCCCTGTATCTTCCTCTCCACCTCGCCCTCATCTCCTCTCCTTCTCTTATTATCTTCTCTCTCTGTGTCACTTATTCTTTCAGCCTGTCCTTGTCCTTTCTCCGGTCACTTCCTCAATTGCATGCATCACCAAATAGAGGGCAGGGTCCGGACCCGGACCGAGTTACAGTTCTATCTTGACCCGTGACCAATTTCTGATAAATGAATGAGAATGAATAATAATCTTTATCGGGCATTTTTGGATATGTATCGCGGGTGCAGCTAATCCAATTTATATAGCATTATATTCACTCAATTAAGCCAATCAAACCAATTGTTTACAGTGCAGAGTGTTTGCTTGAGAGAACAACAGCGTAAGAGAGATATGACGGAGACGACAGCATGGAGCATGAAGCAACTGACCTGGCCGACAGTCACTGTTGTTTTAAAATGACAAAATCTGCCTCGAGAGACAGACAGCCCGCTCTCACCAAATAGCATCTGAGTGACACAACAAGTTGTAAGTCATTTTGTTGTTTTTGCAAAAGATCACATTTCTTGCTTTTTGCGTGTCATCTTTGTGAATATGCTACGCTGTGTGAGAGACCACTTAGGGTGGGTTTGTGTGGAGGTGGATGGTTCAAACAAACACAGGACCAGTGGAGGTCCTCCTCCTACCCTCCTCTTCTTTCTTCCTCCTTCCTCCCCCATCTCTCCCTTTCTCCCCCCCTCCCCCTCTCGTCAATTGGAGCCAAGGTGTGGGTGTTAAACCTTTGAGGTCTGCTGGTTTGGTGGCCTTGGCTTTGAAGGGCTTGTGGGTTGTGGGTTCAGATCCCAGGCAGGCCTGACTGCTAACCTTGACGAGTGGAACCCATTTATCATCATGGAAAAAGTTAAAGCAGCCAATCAGTGAACCAGAATCTGAGTCAGCAGAAATCCAGAGAAACAGTTCAGTTTTATTGTATTTATTGTAGTTAGTCATTCATCTGTGTCATGAAAAATGTCAAAAGTGAAAAAATATTTAAAAAGACAGGGAAGTGATAGTAAATATTGAAAAGGGAACGCCTAAAAAATAGTTTGTAACAATATTAAATGTAGAAATTAGAAAAAAAAGTGAGAAAATGTAAAATGGACAAAACACTGGGAGATTCAAAGAGATTCTTTGATCGACTACAAGGTTTAAAGTTTAAGGTTAGATTGAGATTTTTGTAAATGTGATTTTTTTTTCAGTGTTTGGAAGTAACAGAGCTACAAGTAGCACTGTTACAAATTTAACCACATTTCTCAGTAGAGTTGTGGTAGCGTAGCTGTTTCCGAATAGCATCTCAGTAGTTTAACTCTTTTATTGATCAAATAGTGCGGTAGTGTCCACAGCTATATTTTCCTAACCATGTCTGAAGCTCAAGCTCAGCGGAGCTTTCTGCTGTGGTCTGAAATAAAACTGCTTGTTACGACCTGGCTCAAAGGCTGCAACATAAGGGAGACAAGACGAGTGATAAAACGAATAAATAGCCATTTATTTAATGAACAAATAAACAAACTAAACTAAACAAACAATCAGTCAGTCAAATGAAGCGGCAGCCGTGTCAGCCTAGACAAGTCGGAGAGGAGAGTAGCGCCGCCAAAGAGGAGGAGCTGGGGTCTTTATACCTGGCACTCCCACCAGGCTCAGGTGTGTGTTGGCAGCTGATTAGCAACAACCTGAAAGACAGAAAGACAAACAGGACATAGACCCATAGTGGAAGGGAGGGGTCGTCACACTGCTAAGGATCAGTAAGTGGCACCACTGCCCCACATGGCCGTGAATTGATGTAGTTAAACTGTTCCTGTAGCTTAACGTGCTCCATTCTCCTGGGGGATAGCTTCAGTGTAGTGAATCTTCATTTAATGCAGAGTAACTGGTTGCTTAGTTCACTGTACTTTTCAAATAGATTTTCCAACACTTTATGTTTCACTAAAACTGGTTCACACTGTCCAAAGCTTTTCCTGCACAGTGACCAAATGAAGCCACTTGATCATCATTTATCACCTATTGCCATTTTTTAACATTATGTAATTTCATACTCATATCCCTCTTGCTCTATTTTCTCTCTCGTATTGCCTTGAGTTTCTTTTTTCTCACTCTTTGGAATGTTTTGCCTTTTTCAGGTTCTATCTTCCTCCCTCTGTCCCTGTAATCCTCTTGTGTCCTATCCCTACATTTCCAAGCATATCAGATGTTAAAAATATAACAAAAAAGCATGGGAAAAGCAGCACAAACAGAGAAAAACATGACCCAAATGAAAGACAACAGTCCTTGTGAGTACAGATGAGGACAGTTTTAGGGATATCAGGCTCTCTGTGGTCTCAAACATCCATTTTTAAACCAGAAAAGTACCCGTGCTATTTGGGAATGAGTGGCTCCAAAACTTTCTGTTATAATTCAGTCTATTTATCTTTCTGGCTCCCCTGGTTTCCCTAAACCTACATGCATGTCTAAACACCGGGTTTATGAGAGCAGTGCTGATGTGGAAATTCTCTAAAATTAAATGGAATTTCAGCCCTCTTTTATATATTTGTCTGTTGTTGGTTTTGTCCGCTGCGTTGTCACTATAACAGGCACTGACGCCGCGTGGGAGTGTGTGTGTGTGTGTGTGTGTGTGTGTGTGTGTGTGGCGTGGTGACCCAGCATGACGCCGTAGTAAGCATCGCACATGGCTGCCAGCAGACAGAGAGAAAAGCAGTGTGGGAAATTGAAAGAAAAAGACAAAAAGAGGGAGGGTGAGAGGGAAAAAGGAGATGAAGAGAGGAGAGTGGAAATTAATGGAGACAAAAAAACTAAGAAGAGGAAACAGACAGAATAACAGAGGGAGATGCAAAGAACAAGGATTAGTGACAAAACTAAAAAGATAAAAAGTGAAAGTACACATATCATTTAACAGCAACATGATGACCTCTGATTGGATGTTTCTATGTGTTTTAAGGGGAGACACTACAGATTGATCCATCCATTATCTGTAACCGCTTATCCCATTCAGGGAGTGGAGCAGATTTCAGCTGATATAGGCCGAAGGCAGGGTTTCTTAAATTTTATATTGTAAATTTGAAAATAAATAAAAATTTAATTTAGGAGAAATCTACAGCCCAAACTCTCAAAAGTCACCAATGCATGAAAACAAATAAAGGTTTTGACTGTAGTGTCTCTGTTATAGTTTTCCATTTGATGTATTGTGTTCCTTGTGTTTCCTGTTAGAGCAAATCTAAACATAACAATCAACACTAGTACATATACATGTGATAATGTTACAGAATACAGTGTGTACTGTAAATAAGAAAGAAAGAAGTAAAAATCCATCCATCAATCTTTCCTTCATATTGTTTTTCTTCTCCTGTCATTTTTCCCCTTCTCAGGTTTCCCCCTCGCTATGTTTCCCAACATATCATTGGTCTCAGTGTGTTTAAATGTTTGTGTGTGTGCGTGTGTGTGTGTGTGTCTGGAGCCATGGGATGAAGTGTGTGGTTACCCACTGGTGTGACCAGGGACACAAGGGCACCTCGCTCTGTCTGTCTTGAGCTCGCTCTCTCTCTCTTACTCATTTTCTGCTGCCTCGACCTTCTCCGTATGTGATCTGTAACATCTACGGAGGTCATTTGTATTCTGAAATCTTGCAAAAACCGCTGTGTCCGAAATCTGGAAAGGAAAGATTCCACCAAAAATAACCTTACTCGCCTTTTGGGTAGGAAAATGCAACTTTCCAAATTTCAACATTTGACACAAATTCCCACTAGATCATATTATTTCAACATCTACTAGTCATCTGCAGCTCCTGCACACACTTTCTCACATGTTCCCAGTTGGTGTCGGGATTCAAACCAGCAACCTTCCAAGTACAAGCATCCTTTCCTGAGCTTCCAAACCCTCAGACCCCATCTGAACCTTTTAATCGTCATGTCTACTGCCAGGAGAACCACCAGCCCAAACTGCTGGAATCCAATCTACTCCCAAGAGATCTCGAGCTCCAAGTGGCTCTGAGGAGCTTCCAGGTTTCTGGACAGTGACCATTTTATCACAGGACTGAAGCCAAGACCAGTACAGTAAGAACCAGACCTCCAGGTCAAGCTGGAAAAGACAGTTAATGGGAGAGAGGAGATTGTCTCACCCAGATCCTACCAGCCTTGGTTGCATTTTTGTGTTTGCAACTATAATAGTCATTCTGTTTCCCTAGTATTATTTCGGTCTGCTCTGCAAGTATGACATATGCTTTATGTTTTGGGCTACATAAATGACATTGACTTGATTCAATACTAAGTTAAAGAAAATCTTTAGCCATCAGTGTTAGATAGAATATGCTCTACAAATTGGCAAATGAAGTGAGGAAAAATAAACCCAATATTGTAATTTTAGGAGCCTTTTAATCATATTTAAAACACAAGACCAATAAAGAAAACATTAGCATAAATTACACTTATCCTCTAAAGTATCAACATTTATTTTTTTAAATCACTTCCCTGTCTCTCTGGCTCTCTGCTCAGTAGTCCTAAACTCATAGATCATATTAATTTGTGTGTTCATATTGTAGATGATGTAATTTCCTGTTTTCCTCTGCATTGTTATGATCATTAGGTTACAAGCACGCACACATACAGGAGGAGGATGCAGTAGTAAGCAGCAGTGACGTCAGGTTGATGTGTGATCAACAGCCGGATGAGAAGATGGGTCATGCATATGGTCAAGGTGTCCCTTACACACACACACACACACACACACACACACACATCATGGATGCTGCAACCGGTGCTGAGAACGGCGCTGCAGATCCAGCTTTCCCTCCAGAGGAGAGACAGGGAAGAGGAAGAATGAAGGAAGGAAGAAAGAAAAATAAATTATTAATTAACCCTATTAATTAATTCTAAATGTCTTGCTCTTTCCAGGGAGTCCTGGCAAAAATGGCAGCACACTATACACATAAAACACTGTATCAAATATATAATTATACTACATTTTCCATTTTGTATATGATAATTATTAGTTTATTGGTGAGGATGTGCACATTTTTGTGTCTCTAAGGCAGCATCAGTGTAGATGAAGGCCGACTGCTGTGGCGCCTCACGTCGCCTGTGTTGCTCTTGAACACTACAGCCTACAACGGCCACCTGGCATGTCCATTATTGGCCTGCGTGGGAGGATATAACCGTCTTTACCCGCAGGTAACAGTAGCCTGTATTCCTCATTCCAAAAGGGAAACCAGAAAACCGGAGGATATACAAGCCGTTGCAAGCAGCGTTTACCATTTTCACACCACTCCCGCTCACCACTTAGCTTCATTTCAGACTGCCACGTCGACGTGAAAATATTTGTGTTTTGGAATGATCAGATGAGATGAAGATAAAAAATTAAAAGAGTCCTCTCTGTGTGCCCACTTGACTTTAGCTGTTTGCTTGCTTTCCTCACTTGTGTTTCCCTTAACGTGCACTGATAAACACAGGCTGAACAGCCAATCAGAGGGATTTATCTCACTGAAGGGCTCCGCCGCTGATCCAACATGCTCAATCAGCCAAAAAGACACCGAAAAGGGCAGACTAGTGCCAACAATGAGGGACACACCAAAAAAAACTGGAGCCACAGACGCTCATCGACAGCCTAATATTGGTGTGTCAGGGCTTTTAGGCAGTGGTTGTTGCTCCTTTAGTTATATTGGCAGGTATTTGTTTTGCTTGCATTTGCTCTGTTTTCTTTGCCAGCTGAATGGATGTTAATTCAATTTAGACGAGTAGAGAATGTTTGGCGCCATTTGCTTTGATTTTCTTTATGTGCCAACCTCAGTTTATACATCTGCCACTGTGTACTTGTGTTCCATGTTGTTGCTTTGTTTCTGTGGTCCTTTGACAATAGATGGCAGTCTACGCAATACACCAGTTTATGTTCTGCACTTTAGACTTCATAGGGACGTAGCAATATGTAAACCTGCAACCCTTTGTTGTAGAATGGCAATAAAATGAACCTTGAAATCATGTTTTATATAAGTTGCTTTTTCATTCTTAAATTGTGGGGAGGACCTGTGTATAAAACACATGTGACCTCTTCTGTAACATCTGTTTTACTTGCGTTATCTGCTTTTTAGGCTAAACTACAAACAAATATCACCTGTAGCTGTTTGTCTTTTGTTTATCATGTTTGTTTGCCTTTTATTTGCATATGAAACAATGTGTGCACAGTTTTGGGTCTGACTTGAGCTTAAAAAAAACAAAAAATGTAGTTGTCTTTGTGCCTAAACTTAACAAAACCTTAATCATAGTGATGACAATCATTAATTTGATTTATTTTCCAACAGTGATTTGTAACAATGTGTCATTCTGGAGGGCAGTTACAAACAACACTGTTTGTTGTTTAATTTGTAGTTGTTGGACATTTTCACAACTTTGAATGCCATTCTAACTTTTTAAACAAACAGTAAAGTAGATTTACAGATACAAATTCATTTTGAATTTTGTTTCAAATAAACTTAAAATTTAAATCAAATAGTGTTTCTTTGTGTGTTATTCCTGTGACACAACAAAAATGTATTTGTATCTTTTCAACCCAATGTTTTGCATTTTGCTTTTTTGTCCACCGACATATAATAATCCAAGGTATCATCTGTTGCCGGTCAGCTGGCCTGCTCAGCAAAATACAGTGCAGACCAGCAGGCTGCCTACTATTGAATTGATTCCAAGCAATCCTTTACCAGGAAAATAAATTCTGGATTCACAGCACGCTGCTTTTCATGTCATCAGATTCACCACCTTTTATTCCACACAGATCTTGTTGCACAACTCGTCTGCATGGCCCCACCAGCCCACAGTCATTGTAACAGAGAAGGGGGGGGGGGGGGGGGGTAAGTCATTGCCTTGCAAGTAGGCAAGTAGTATTTTTTTTAAATTTATTATACTATATTGATCCCTTTAAGGAGGAAATTTGTCTCTGCATTTGACCCATCCCTGTATATAGGGAGCAGTGGGCTGCCAATGACAGGCGCCTGGGGAGCCTGGGGTTCAGTGTATTGCTCAGGGACACTTTGACACGTGACATGTCCCAGTCGAGGATCGAACCATCTTAACCCAGTGAGCCACGGTCACCCCCAAAATACTGTTCTTGTCCTTGAGTCAGACTTGAGTTCTTGAGAAAATCAAAAACTATGGTTTTGAGTGCTTAACAGGTCAGTATATAACATCATCATCAGCTGCTTCCTCCAAGAGGAAGCAAAAATAAAATAGAAAATAACATCCTTATCTGTAAAGTCTGTTCAGTTACAAAGAGTAAAAGTAAATGAAACAGCGATTTTGCATATTGTTTGAAGCCACAAGAGAGAAAAAACACAAGGAATAGGCTTTCTTTAGTTTGTAGATCATCCCTCTAAACCAGATGACTTAAACACTATTTGGTTTGGACAGCAGACAGTAAGAAATAAAGTACAAGTATTTAAAGTTATTTCAACTAGTATTTTGCTCAGGTTTGGTCCCATTTGAAAGCCTGGGTTTGAAGCCATAAGAGCTTCTAGAAAGATCCGGGTTTTTATGGCTACTTTGCTGAAGCCAAGACGTCCACCAGACCACAGAGTGAGACCTGGAGACTTGGCAGCAGTTTGCTTTAAAACTGTACAGTATGTGAGACTGTAGATGGACTCATTTAGGTCTCTTATGCAATCATACAATCATAAAATACAACATATCAGACTTTGTCAGAGATTCAATGATAATATTATATCAACCGTTGTCCCTGGTGTTTTTTTTTCTTACAGAGATTCAGCTCTATATAGCATATAGTGCTGAGTACGGCAGATGAGTAATATTGTACGGATGTACTATAGGCATAGGGGTGCTTTTAGCTAAATACGAGCATGCTAACATACTATGCTAACACACTGACATTCATTGCTAAGATGAATTAGCATTAATGACAAAGTCCAGCTGAGACTGTTGGGAATGTCTCTAGCTTTGCAGATATTTGGTCACAAGCTGATGTATTAGACATATTAAAATGTTTAGGTGATGATGCAAGGTAGATGGAAAGTAAAGCGATCCTCCAGAGTTATTATTTTTCATCCTGTGCGGTTACGTAAATGCATACCAAATTTCAAGGCCATCCATCAAATACTTATTTCACTCAAAACCTCCTGGTGGCAGTAGAGGAAAGATCTGGTGACCATGCTCTTCATCCTCTGCAGACAATGGATGTCTCTACAAAATGTCGTGGAAAACCAACCAGTTATCGTTGAGATATTTCAGTCCGGATGATTGGACCAATTACCACCCCTATAGAGCCACACCACAGTCAAAAGCTGTACTGAACCTGTACTGGTACCTGTACTGGTACTTGTACCTGCCTTTCTGTCTGGCGGACTTCTTACCTGATCCATGGACTGATTACCCCTTAGGGTAAGTTTGCCTGTTTCGTGGTTTGGACCCAAGCCTATCGCTCTCTTTTCTGAATCCGGTCTGTGTCTGTATGTGAGTTTTGCTTTTGGGTTCAAGCCTGCTGTTTTTCTGAGCCAGGACAAAATATGTATCAGACTTTAGGCTCATTTCCCAGCACGGTGGAACTGAAACAGGTGCTTTTCAGAACAAGGACAGCAAACTTGAGAGGCAAATTGTACTTGAGAACATTGTTTGATTTGCAGGCTATGCAAACAGATCAATGTTACTATGATGACCAAAGTCTAACTCTGAAGAAGTCTCGCCGATAAGATTTCTTAAGGAATTTTGTCCACTCATTTTCACAAACAGACAGGATCATCCAGTGTGACAATCAAATAATGACAGTAAGCTGTTCTTAAGTTCTCATCCATACCCAAGAGAGCATGATGACATGTGTTTGAGTCATCTGCAACTGGATTGACAGAATGAGCTCTGACAACACTGAAGCTGAGGTTTATTTATATATCAAAGTGACAGTTAAAAAAGGAAAAAGGCTAAACAAAGGAAAAATCCCACCAAGGGCCAAAAAAAACAGAAGTTCAGGTAAATACACACTAACATTCTGCTTGACTATGCTGAAATGTGAAAACAATGCTGGGATTTTTCTGTCAGTGTCAGAGGTCAGATATTGTTGACATGGTAGATGGGATGGGGTGAGCACAATAGAGAGAGGAGAAGGAAATGGAGAAAATGGTTGAGAGAGATTTCAACCTCCTGTTCTCAGCTCTAAACATCCTGTTGGAG